>NC_064578.1:22570000-22873000 GCF_937001465.1 Orcinus orca
AGTGAGACTTGAAATTGTGATGTGTTGATATATTCTTAACAAAGAGCAGGGGGTATATCCTTCCATTAGCTCAAGTTTGGAAGTGTTTTATATACAAACACACATTCACAAGATGGGAACAAAGCTCTTCTTCCTCCCCTGTCTCTTATCCACTTCATACAGACATTTCCATTACAGGCACCTCTTGTTGTAATGGAGAGTACATTGGACTAAGTCTCATAAGGGTCTTAAAAGCATGTTGATAGTGACAAAACATCTACAACAAGCCCCAAATGTTTCTACATCCTTTGAATTATTCTAGTCGTAAGTCTCCCTTTTTGCAAACTGGGCAAATAATTTCTAAACGTAGGATGTCATACCATATAATATGAGAGATAATTTCCAGCCATAGTGGCTCTTTCTAAGGTTCTATATGAGAAATATTCAACACCAAGATTCTGGGTTATATTTCCTTTCATTCTCTATTTACTTAATTTCTCTAAGAGGCATGCAGTATTAGAAAGAGACTGTTGTAAGTGTTAAACTATTGCCTATTTTGCTATTGAAATTAGCAGTTAGTTTTCAAATATGTGTTTTTCTTTAATTTACTAAGAAAATGGATGGCATCTTTCTCAAATTCATAAAGATAGCCTGCAGGGAAATAGTTAATTATCCTAAATATATTTCACAACTCCCAAAAGGAGATACAGGAAAACACATTTCAAATACATCTGTTAGAATACCTTCAAAGTCCTTTGATAAACTCTTGGATCATCACAACGATGGGATTTATTATGACCCTTTCTGTATGTGCTGCACAAAGAAAGAGAAGTATTATCCTATGCAGAAACCTGTAGCTGCAAGGGGAAAACAGACCATTTAAATGCAAATCTTCTAATCCAAGAGATTCACTCTCTAAATAGAAGTGGGTCTTCAGGGTGACTCATGCAGTCAGCAATATACAGCCATTCTTCTGAGATTACTTATTTTAGGAAATCTAATAACCTGCTTTATTATGTGAGGATACAATGTCCTACCATGTATCCCCAGACTTTCCCTAGTTACTGTTTCTCATAATATGTGGGCTTCCTGGTGGTTTAAAGTTTCAGTGGTTCCTTGAGTTATGAATCAGGTGCCAAAAAAGCTCCAGTTCTATACTCTAGCTACGGTACTAAATCGCCCATAGTAATTACACAGTCTATATTCTCCAGTCACAATTATTGGAAAAGTGTTGAAGAAAAATATGTTAAAAAGACAGAATGGTATATATATTTGAGGGGCAATAATATTTCATAAGAACAGTTCCACTGCAAGATATACACTTCTAAGCTGTCTTTCCACAAATCACACTGAATATTCATTTAAATTTTTTCTCCTATATTCTAGAGCATAGTAAAGTATTTGTAAGCTGTATTTATGATGCTGAAAAATACAAAGACAGACTTACACTGATCAGATCTGGCATCCCAGTTTCAACCTTATTTCCAGAATTTTGGTTTATAAATAGTAACCATTCTGCATATCCACAATTTTCCAGTATTCACTTGTAAGTAATCAATGACTCAAGCAAACTCCTGGTGATTTTGGAGGAAGGGGTAGAACTGTAAGCTTTAAATAAAATCCATTGCTTAATATAAGCCTTATCTTTGGTCACATAATCAGGATTAGAAGGGCTAAGAGTAACTCTTATTTCCTCTGCTAAAACCAACAACATGCTTCAAATCCCTGAAAAGCAGAATACAGGTAAGGGTTCACACAGGAATTTGCATTTCAACTTGACTTTGAAGAAAAACAGGCATGCTTCTGAATAGGTGGTGGGGAGTTTCAGGGATGTAGGGGAGAAAGGCATTTGAGTTCAGAAGTGTGGCAGATACAGATTAGGAGAGGTTTAAAAAACAGATCAATTAAGGCAAATGACTTACAGGGTAGAGGAGAAGCAGGTAGAGAAGAGATTAGAAGTAAGTGCTAGATTCAAACTATGTAAAAAGTTGTGTTTGCTACCTTAAGGAGTCTAAAATTTTTATAACAGGCTATTCTGAAGGAACTTTGCTTTGTTTTGTCTTATCTTTACTCAGGGTATTTATAAAGCAGAGGATAACATGATGTGAGTTATAGGGAGATAACTTTGCTCTGGGACTACCAAGTAAACTGGAGAGGGGAGAAAGAAAATATTTAGGATACCAATGCAGTCACTAGATCATAGATTATGAAGTCTCACCATAGCTGATGAGATGGAGAAAAATGACTTTAAAAATAAATACAGGACGGAGCTGGACGAATCAGGCTCCCTGACTTCAGATTATACCACAAAGCTACAGTAAACAAGACAGTATGGTACTGGTACAAAAACAGAAATATAGATCAATGGAATGGGATAGAAAGCCCAGAGATAAACCCACGCACAAATGGTCACCTTATTTTCGATAAAGGAGGCAAGAATATACAGTGGAGAAAAGACAGCCTATTCAATAAGTGGTGCTGGGAAAACTGGACAGCTACATGTAAAAGAATGAAATTAGAACACTCCCTAACACCATTCACAAAAATAAACTCAAAATGGATTAAAGACCTAAATGTAAGGCCAGACACTATCAAACTCTTAGAGGAAAACATAGGCAGAACACTCTATGACATAAATCACAGCAAGATCCTTTTTGACCCACCTCATAGAAAAATGGAAATAAAAACAAAACTAAACAAATGGGACCTAATGAAACTTAAAAGCTTTTGCACAGCAAAAGAATCCATAAACAGGACGAAAAGACAACCCTCAGAATGGGAGAAAATATTTGCAAATGAAGCAGCTGACAAAGGATTAATCTCCAAAATTTACAAGCAGCTCATGCAACTCAATATCAAAAAAAAAAAAAAAAAAAACAGAAGGCAGAAGACCTAAATAGACATTTCTCCAAAGAAGATATACAGATTGCCAGCAAACACATGAAAAGATGCTCAACATCACTAATCATTAGAGAAATGCAAATCAAAACTACAATGAGGCATCACCTCACACCAGTCAGAATGGCCATCATCAAAAAATCTACAAACAATAAATGCTGGAGAAGGTGTGGAGAAAAGGGAACCCTCTTACACTGTTGGTGGGAATGTAAATTGATACAGCCACTAAGGAGAACAGTATGGCCATTCCTTAAAAAACTAAAAATAGAACTACCATATGACCCAGGAATCCCACTACTGGGCATATACCCTGAGAAAACCATAATTCAAAAAGAGTCATGTACCACAATGTTCATTGCAGCTCTATTTACAACAGCCAGGACATGGAAGCAACCTAAGTCTCCATTGACAGATGAATGGTTAAAGAAGATGTGGCATATATATACAATGGAATATTACTCAGCCATAAAAAGAAACAAAATTGAGTTATTTGTAGTGAGGTAGATGGACCTAGAATCTCTTATACAGAGTGAAGTAAGTCAGAAAGAGAAAAACAAATACCATATGCTAACATATATATATGGAATCTAAAAAAAAAATAAATAAAGTTTTGAAGAACCTAGGGGCAGGACAGGAATAAAGACACAGATGTAGAGAATGGACTTGAGGACACCGGGAGGGGAATGGTAAGCTGGGACAAAGTGAGAGAGTGGCATGGACTTATATATACAACCAAATGTAAAACAGCTAGCTAGTGGGAAGCAGCCGCATAGCACAGGGAGATCAGCTCGGTGCTTTGTGACCACCTAGAGGGGTAGGATATGGAGGCTGGGAGGGAGATGCAAGAGGGAGGAGATATGGGGATGTATGTATATGGATAACTGATTCACTTTTTTATAAAGCAGAAACTAACAAACCATTGTAAAGCAATTATACTCCAATAAAGATGTAAAATAAAAAAATAAATACACAGACTTCCCTGGTGGTCCAGCAGCTAAAGACTTCACACTCCCAATGCAGAGGGCCCAGGTTCAATTGCTGGTCAGGGAACTAGATCCCACATGCCGCAACTAGTTCAAATACCACAACTAAAGATCCTGCATACCACAACAAAGATCCCTTGTGCCGCAGCTAAGATCCGGCACAGCCAAATGAATAAATAATTATAAATAAATAAATACAGACAGTGAGATTGACAGGCTTGTTGAGTAATTCAATGTACACAGGGAGAAGTCAGAACATTTCTATTTTTGAAGACTGGGTAGATAGAGTATTATTTGCTAAATTAAATGCTCTCTTAATACAACTTGATACTGAGGACTGTGTGAACAGTCTGCAAGGATGTGAGGTGAGGTTTAGGGTGTAAAAGGCCAGAGTCCCACCTGAGTAGAGAAAGCCAACAGGTAAGAGGCTACCAGAGTCTGTAGGACAGCAGAGATGTCCGTGCCCCTGTCCAGACTGGATTATCATGACTCTGCAGATCAGAAGACCTCAAACCTAGTTATATACTAGAATTACCTAGAAGTTTAAAAATATACCACTGCCCTGGTCCCATTTCCAGTGATTCTAATTTTGCCCTTGTGTGGGTCAGAGACTTTGCTATTTTCCTTATAAGTTTTTCACAGATTCTAACATGCAACGAGGATGAGAATCACTGCTATAAATGGTAACCGAGGAGTGTGGAAACATGTTTTGTTTATTCTCTTTTGTGACCTTCACGTGCATCATAATTTGTCGAATTCCTGTGTTCTTCACACCACATGATAATAGCAGCCAGATCTGTTTCATTCAGTTTCATTTCTCAGGATTCATCACTGTGACTTTGCACAGTCGTGTAAACTGTTCACTTTCTCATCCACCAATATCTATCCACTGAACAAGGTATCTGAGATGTGCTAGGAATACAATGGAAAGGAAAATCCTACCTCATCCCTCACTTCATGGAGTTTACAGTCTGTATAGAAAGAAGAAATGAAAGGAGAAATCAAAGAAGGAACTTAAAGTCCGTATCTTCTCTGCCAAGGTTATATTCACTTTTATGTCATCCCTAATTATGGATATATGGAAGTTCAAGCATTGTTGAATAAATGAAGGAAGCACTTGGGTGGCAAAAGACACGTGTGTGCTATTACAGAATCTGCACATGAGCTCTCTTTTTTTTTTCTTTTCTGTAAGGCTGACCAGACAAGAAATCCGAATACTCTAAATAAGAAGATAATGCTAAGATGCATACGTTCATTTTTAACAAGCAAAATTAACTTCTGCTAAGAACACTGATGATTCATGTTGCTCACTGTCCCCTAGAAGAAGCTGATTATTATGAAACAGAGCAGAACCCCTTCCCTTCAGAAGACCTAAATAATAATACTTAAATTATCTTAATTAAGGTGTAGACCTCCACAGCTCATTTTAGAAAGGGTAAATCTTCCGAAAATCTTAAGAATTAGATCACTTAGAGGACAAAGATTCAGTAGGGTCTAAATTTGTATCCCTAATTTTTCCTTTCAGAGGAAGTTTATTTGGTCAGAGTAAACTACACGGCATATAGTGAGATGAGGAAAATAAGCATTTTCAGACCTGAGTAGAAAGTAAGAAGCGCCAGGCAAACATTTTGCACATTGTTCAGAGCAACTGATATAAACATCTTTGTTGAGGCCATTATCCTTAAATAAGGATATCTTGATTTAATTTAAAAACTAAAGAAAAAATACAGAAAATGAATTTTAAGAAAACTATACTTGGAATCATAGAATCAGAGGATTTCAGGCCTAGGAAGGCCTTCAGGAATTTATCCCCACTAGGTCAAATTTTCTTTCTATTGATATTTTTTGATAACAGTTTTATTGAGTTTCAACTTACATATCGTAAAATACACCCATTTTAATTATTCAATTCAATAGTTTTGGTAAATTTACAGAGTTGTGCAATCATCATCATAATTCAGTTTTAGAAGCTTTCAGTCATCCCAGGGATTCCTCATACGTATTTGCAGACAATCTTTGTTCCCACTCCTAACCCTAGGTAACCACTATTCTACTTCCTGTCTCTACGAATATCCATATTATGAACATTTCAGATAAACAGAATCATACAACATGTTGTCTTTTGCACCTGACTTCTTTCACTTGGCATAGTAACTCTGAGGTTCATCTATGCTGTAGCATATGTGGGTAGTTTGTTTCCTTTTCAATGCTGAATAATATTCAATTACACCAACCCTTTGAATTTAAGGATGAAGAAATTGAGATCACGTGAGGCAGCATCACTATTTCAAGTCTCTACAGCAACTGTGGCCTCTCTGGATGTGAAATCACACTCTGACACTGGACGATAAATGTCCTGACCTCACACTAGCTGGTTCTGTTCACTGGGGAGACGATTATCAGTATGTAACCTGTAGGTGATTTTGTGTCTGGGACTTCTCACATTAAGTTCAGAGCAACTGTCACTTAGCTAAAGCAGAAAGCTTGACCCTTGCTATCTCCCAGGCCTTTATGAAACCCAGTCCCCCTAAAACCAAGTTCCTCAAAGTGTTTATGATTAACCTATCTAAAATGGTATTCCCTTTCTTGTTCAACACCTGTTCTCCTCAATATTGAAAAGTATCAAAGAAAAGGGAGGACTGAAACCGAGCAAGACCCCATGGGGCCCTCCTGAGTACAAATCCTTTCTGGGTCTCACGTTTCATGTTTGTAAAAAAAAAAAATAGGCTTCATTCAGCCTCCTTGACCTTCCCTGACTGAGTTCCAAAGTTCCCTGACAGTTGCTAATCAGGCAAGGGAGGGGATGCAGAAACAAAGGAGGAGCAGTCAAGAAACAATTGTGCAGCCATGGGGCAGGGTCCTGGTTCCTCCTCAAGGAATACACAAAACAGTATCTTCCAGTTCCTCTGCAGGAACTAAGGCCCCCACCCAGGTGGAGGATGGCAACTTCAGACTGAGCACAAGAGTCCTGGAACACTACCCTGTTACCTCACCACCAACCAATCAGAAGAAAGTCTGCACACAGTGGAAGATAAGGAAGACTCTGACCTCCTCCGCAAATGATTAACTGTAATTAACTTTCCCTTTCTCCCTTTAAAAACTTTCATGGTCCAGCAGAATCTTCAGAGTTGGTTCTTGGACATGAGTCCACCTTCTTCCCTGGTTGCTGGCCTCCTGAATAAAGCAAACTTTCCTTTCCAACCAACACTTGTCTCTTGAGTACTGGCTTTCAAGTGGCGAGCAGTCAAACCTGAGTTTGGTAACATTTACTGTAAACCTTCATTAACATACTTCTACACCTCCCCAACATCAATTTCTTTGGGGGGAAAAAAAGTCCCAATATATGTTGTGATTATTTCAGAATTATTCGTCTATTTATATATCTTTCTTCCCCAACTATTTTGTAAGCACTGTCAAGGAGGAAGAAAATTTCCTCTACTCTTCCAGGTTCTTCTGGCTGGTCTAAGAATTAAATTGAAGGAGACAGATTAACAGGAGAAAATCGAACGAAAGTTTAATAACAGGTGTATGTGGGAGAGACCCAGGAGAACTAGGTAACTTGTCAAAATGGCTAAAACCCTCACCTTAAACACCATCTTTAGTTAAAGACAAAAGAGGAAACTGGGGCAGTGGTTTGGGACTTCAAAGGGGAGGACAGCAATTCTCATGGAGACAGAAAAACAAATATTTGGTAAACAAATGTTGGCTGGGCCCTGCAGAGACAGAGGGACACAAAGAGAGGAATTTTAACAGACTCTGCTGGGCTCCTCCCTGCTGGTACACCTAATGCATACTATAGTTATCTTCCTGGAACAGATCCTCTATCTAAATTCTTCAGGCAGTTAGAAAGAAGGTCAGTTTCTTTCTGAATCTTTTGGGTGTGTTTTTAGATTCAAATAATCCAGATGCCAAGGAGACATTTTGGGGTGGCAGGTTTTGCTCCCCTACAGCACTTTTCATGAGGGAGCTGTCCAAGGCCTAGGGCCACAACTGCCACACAGAACTCTGGCTACAAACATATTTCCATTCAAATGCTGTGCTTTAGTAAACAGAGAAACTCATCTAATGTAACTCTTCTGAGGTCCCACAGGTAATGAGTAACAGAGAAAAGTAAAGAATTCAGATTTTGTTTACTTCTACACTTGGAACATTTTAGTGACTAAAGATGAGCTCCGAGTTCTATATTTTCTTGGATCATCAGGAAAGTTAACCGTATTATTTTGCAATCTCCAAGGAATCTAATGAAGGCTGTCACTCTCCCTAATTAGTCCCATTTGATTTTCATTTTATTAAAAACAACATGGTGACGCATGCTTGCCCTCTCACCTGATTTTAATTAGATCTCATGAAACACAATTTAGCAAATCTGGCCATTCACCTCATTATAAAAGAGACAAATTATTCTAAACCAGGTTTCTAATGAAAACAAAATCCTTTTCCAACCAAAAGGCACTGTCTGCTCCTCGACATTAAATATTTGCAAAACAGACATAAGCCATCAATTTCCAAGGACATGTTATTTTAAATATTCTTAATCTCAGATTTTAGACAATAATTTTCATTTATATATTGATATGCTGATCTAATAATTAATATATTCAAGCCATTAAAGCAGGGAAGCAAAAAAGGAGTTAATATGGAGTAGTGAAGCACATGGAACCTGTCAGACTTCCTGGGTTCAAATCTGCTCACTTCCACATACCACATTTGTAACCATGGGCATGTTCCATTACATTTGAACTCTCATCTGCAAAATGAGAGTAATAATACTATCAATCATATTGGGTTGTAGTGCAGATTAAAAGACATATTACAAGTTAAGCATGTATAATAGTTACTGGCAAAGTATTATATATCATTATAGCTATTACTGAATTGAGGTCATTCTTTAGATTTATTTTCTATTACTACTTTTAGAAATTTTCATAGGGCCTGGAATTTCTATGAGATACCATATTCTAAATATTCTATCCTTGGTCCATCAACTTAAAATATTACAAAATTTCAATCCCAGACTGCTGCTGCTTTCTGAAGAAGAGTCCTTTTTCATCCATGTGACCAGACTTTCAGATCAGACAATATGATATATAAGTAAGGTATTTGATCTTATAATGCAATTTGAGTCTTCAAAACTCCTATATTGTGTCCCATGGTATTTCTAATTGCTATAAATGAAAATTGGATAGTTTCATACTATCCCCTAAACACAATTATATTTTCACTAATATCATGTGTCTTACCATAAATTTTAACTTCATGAAAAAGTGAAAACTTCAAATGGGAATTCAATACAGACTAGAAACTACTGGGGAAAAGAACATGAGAGACAGAGAGAAAAAAAGAATGAGAATGTATATACCTGTTGGTATAGGTAGAAGTGGTAGAGGGAATATTTGTATTAAATCTAATGCTACAACATTAAAATCCATTGATACTAGGTTGCAATTTCATTGAGGAATATATAAAAGTCCAAGATAAAAGTTATGATCATAGGGACTTCCCTGGTGGCACAGTGGTTAAGACTCTGAGCTCCTAATGCAGGGAGCCTGGGTTCGATCCCTGGTCAGGGAACTAGATCCCACATGTGTGCTGCAACTAAGAGTTCATGTGACAACTAAGGAGGCCACCTGCTGCAAATAAGACCTGGCACAACCAAATAAATAAATAAATTTTTTTTTTTATTTTAAAAAATAATAAAAAAATAAAAAGAATGTCTTGAAAGAGAAATTTTTTTAAAAAGTTATGATCATATTTCATAAAGTACAAAGCACTATAAAAGTCAAAATTAAGGCAACCTATGGAATGGAAGGAAATATCTGCAAAACATATATCTGATAAGGTATTAATATCCAGAATATGTAAAAAATACCTACAACTCAACAACAACCAAAATAACCTAATTAAAAAATGGGCAAAGGACATCAAAAGACATTTCTCCAAAGAAGATATACAGGGCTTACCTGGTGGTGCAGTGGTTGAGAGTCCGCCTGCCGATGCAGGGGACACGGGTTCGTGCCCTGGTCCGGAAGGATCCCACATGCCGCGGAGTGGCTGGGCCCCTGAGCCATGGCCACTGAGCCTGCGCGTCCGGAGCCTGTGCTCCGTAACCGGAGAGGCCACAACGGTGAGAGGCCCGCGTACCGCTAAAAAAAAAAAAGAAGATATACAAACGGCCAACAAGCATATGAAAAGATGTTTAACACCACTAATCAACTGGGAAATGCAAATCAAAACCACAATTAGATATCATCTCACACCCATTTGGTTGATCACTATTAAAAACAAGCAAACGAGTCTTCCCTGGTGGCGCAGTGGTTGAGAGTCCGCCTGCCAATGCAGGTGACACGGGTTCATGCCCGGGTCCAGGAAGATCCCACATGCCGTGGAGCGGCTGGGCCCGTGAGCCATGGCCGCTGAGCCTGCACGTCCGGAGCCTGTGCTCCGCAACGGGATAGGCCACAACAGTGAGAGGTCCGAGTACCGCAGAAAAACAAACAAACAAACAAAAAAACAAGCAAACGAACACCCAGAAAATAACAAATGATTGTAAGGATGCAGGGGGGAAAAGGAACCCTTGTACACCGTTGGTGGAAATGTAAAATGGTGCAGCTGCTACGGAAAAACGTATGCGGTTTCTGAAAAATTAAAAATAGAATTAACATATGCTCTAGCAATTCCACTTCTGGGTATATATCCAAAAGAATTAAAAACAGGGTCTAAAAGATATATACACACCCATATGCACTGCAGCATTATTCACAATAGCTAAAAGATGGAAGCAACCTAAATGTCCATCAACAGAGGAATAAAATTCAGTATATACATACAATGGAATATTATTTAGCCTTAAAAAAGCAAATCCTGTTATATACCACAGCATTGATGCACTGTGAGGATATTATGCAAAGTGAAATAAGCCAGTCACAAAATGACAAATACTGCATGATTTCACTAGATATCCCAAATAGCCAAACTCTTTGAATCAGAAAGGAGAATGGTGGTTGTCACGGGCTGGGAGAGGGAGAAATGGGGAACTGATGTTCAATGGATATGGAGTTTCAGTTTTGCAAGATGAAAAAGTTCTAGAGACCTATTGCTGACAATGTGCATACAGTTCACAATATCATACACTTAAAAACGGTTAAGACAGTGAATTTTCTGTTAAGTGTTTTTTACTGCAGAAAAACACATGCATTTTGGCCAAGGGGTACCCAACTATACTAAAACAAGTATATGTTATGTGTATCACAGATTGGAAATGTGATTTAGTAATTGGCCAAATCATTTTGGAATACAGATCCTGCAACACAAATATACCTGAAGGAACCATAATTTTTAATTGCATAAGTTTGTATAGCCCCTACCTTATCTCTTCTCCAACGATATAGATAATGGATAGCAAAGAGAAAACATAAGCATATTCTCTGATTTACTCATCAGGAATTTTTTTTTTTAATTATATATCCATTTCTGTTACTCACTTCACGTGGATCTTCAGAAGACTCAAATGATTGTACTTTTCCCTAAATGCCAATTTAAGGACTTGAGAAAAACATATTGTCTGTGAAGCAGCCCTTGCTACACCCTCAAAAAGTTCTGGCATTCTAGTTTCTTTATATGTGTAAACAAATGTAATATAAACGTGCTGTCTCCTCTGTGGCTTACTTAGAGGTACTAAGGGAAGTCTGAGAGGTGTCACATTCCAAAACAGTACCAGGAAGCTATGGAATTTTCTGTTTCAACCCAAGTCTGATTATAAAGGCCATACCCTGACGACTCTACAATTCTTCTCTTTCTGATTTCCCCATGTCCCCTCTTTGGTAAGCTCATTAATCTAGCTGAAGTACAGCTTTCAGATTCAGTCATATAGTGATTTACTTGAGGAGTATGGTTCAGAGGCCACAATGGAGAGTCAGATTCCAACTCACTGCAGAAAGAATTTCATGATAAGTGCTTTTCAGCCACGAATGAAAAGTTACTGCAAAGGATACTGTGAAAACGTTCTTTCAGCAGTCCAAGTAAGATGCAAAGAAACCTCTTAGGAGAGGTGAAATGTTTGGAGAAATGTTTCTTTCATCTTACAAACCGTATATTACAACTGGGGAGTTTTCCTCTGGTGAGAACAAGTTTCTCTCACAGGAGGTTGATGACCTCTTAAAAAAAAAAAAAAAAATCAGGAAAAAACAAAGATGTAACAATACGGAAAAAGATACACATAAAACAACACAATTTTCGTTTTCTCCACACACACACATACATGAACACACACACATCAGTTATCATTGACAATTCAAACACTGTATACTTATGTGCATTTTAGATAAATCAAACTCTTAATCATTCATCTTTTTATTCACTCTATTACCTATTCATGCTTTAATCTATCACCAAGATCAATATTGTGTGAATTATTGTGCAGCTGCCCCAAATTTCAACTTGTTAAAAAAGATTTCTCTTGCACTTGTTTACTGTGTATTAAATTATATACTTCATTTAGATATCTGGAAATAAGTTAATGACTTCAGAACACATCTTCAGTATTAAGTGCTGGAAATTTTGTGCACAATAAGGAATTCACCTATCTGCCATAGCTGTGAAAAATGCAGTAGTACACATCCAGTCATTAGAAACTGGTGTCCTGTCGTTCAACACAGGTACCAGAGGTCGTTTCATATTTAATAAAGTGATACAATGATTAATCCTGTGGGAGAAAAAGAATCATAATTCTGTATTGTCTCTATCTCCAACAACACAAAATCCTCTAATTTCCCACCATGGATGTGTGTACAGCAACACCATCTTTTAGCCATAATGGCGTATATACACACCTCATCAGAAGACGGATCTCAGTAAGTGTTACTTTTATTTTCCCACATACAAACAGGTTGGCCTCTTCAGCGGGGTCTTTTCTTCCTCTTTTCAAGCTTTCTCTGAGCATCTGTCATTATTTCAACATCTGGAGAGGCAGATAAGCTACTCCAATTGGAACATTGCAGTCAGCAACTTTATCCAGGAAACAAAATTTGTCACCTCTGCAAAGCATCCGTCTTCTGCCAGCTTTTGACTTCCTATCCTCAGGCCAAACTCAAAAATCAGGCTTCCCAGTTTGTAGGGCTGCTGTGCTATCGACTAATTCAGCTATGGAGAAAAGGATGACAAAGGGTGGAAAGATCATGATTAACTCAAATTAATTTCTAGAACAGCAGGAAACCCATCTCAACATGATATAAAGATTTAATCTTAACCTGATGTCTCTCCAGACATTACACGACTTCCTTCTTAAAGAAATATTGAATGTTGCTCTGCATTTTTTCCTGACAATTGCTTGTACCATCATTGTGCTGCTTTGATCAGAGGAAGAGGTCATCTTCTTAAATTAACCAGAAAAGCTAACAGTTGCTAATTTGAGGTGTGATATGAAAGAAATTCACAAATCACCCATTCCTTAGTCTACTCATTGAATTAAAGTGACAGTAGAGTTGCACACACATAAAATTATATTTTAAAGGCAAATCTGATCGGATTCTTTCTCTGATTAAAACCATTCACTGATTCCCTTTCCCCAGAGAGTATCTGGATGCTTTTACGAGCTTGTCAAGGTGAGTTGTCTTCTGGCTCTTTTGATTCTCCAGGCTTGCGTCCCACCCTTGCTGTACACTCCAACCACTTGAATTTCTCTATGCCGTGCCCTCTTGCCAATGTACATGTTATTCCTATCTCTGGGAGGCCTCTCAGCCTAGAAGGATGCTTCTCAAAATCAATGTACATTCAAATCATCAAGGAATCTTGTGAAAATGAAGGTTTTAGACCGTGTATTTATAACAAGCTTCCAGGTGACGCCACTACTGTTGAGACCTATAGTATATTTTGAGTATACCATGGTCCTAGAGCACTTATTCTCAGCTCAGGGGTGATTTTGCTCCCCAGGGCCATTTGGAACTATCTGGACACATCTGCCATAACTTGGGGGACAGGATACTGGCATCTAGTAGTTAAAGACCAAGAATATTACCAAGCATTGTACAATCCCTAGGACGATCTACAATGACAAAGGCTTACTCAGGCCAAAATGTCAACAGTGTGAAGTTGAAAAATCTTGATCTACAGGGTATCTAGTCTTCAGGAACCAGCTCAGTTCACCTCTTCTCTGAACAAGTGCCTAATCACACCTAACTGTTTCTGGCTTCCCCATCCATCCACCCCCATCACTCCCTCACAGACCTAATAAAGTATACATATGGTTTACCTGCTGTATTATCAATTACTTCTTTACATACCTAATTTCACTTCTGTTTGTGAGCATCTCCAGTGCAATTATCATATTTGTGTCACAGCACACAGCACCTATTTTGTTGTTGGTTTTAGGGCACTTTTCCATGTGACTAACATGAGATGTTGAAAGAAAATGAGATCATTAAAATTTGTAAAATTCAATTTTGCCATCATAAGCAAAGGGTAAAACGAGAGGGTGCCATTTGGTTTACTTAACCTATCAAGGATTTACTATTCTGATAAGAGCTGAGGAAAATGGTTATTCCAACTGTTCCCAAAAATGTGATAGGTTCACGTTACTCAGAGATAAATTGTTGATAGTCTTTAAAATATACCTGTTCTTTGATCATCTCTAAGAGGTCACTTTTCACTGGTTGATTTGGAGTCGAATCAGTCCATTGACATAGAGAAGGAATTCTTATCCATGTGTTTATGATAGAATTTAGGAGTTCTGTGAATTCAGAGGGGAAATAAATACACCTAATTTAGTATTTTTTGTTTTATGTTTAATGAAGGAAACAAAGCACAGAGTCTTTAATACACTGTCATTTGTGGCTACCACAAATGTTTTCTTATCTTATTACTGTGTTTCAAACACCTTGAAATATTGTTTATAATAATGCTACTTAAAAATTACAGTACTTAAGAGATTATTTAGTATGTTAATGAGGAAGCACTTATATTTCTATGCCATAATTAAAACACTTGGACAATTTTATTTCAACATAATTAACTTTCTTTGTAATCCCATTGCTTTATCTAAAAATATTATTTTAATAGTTAATCCATCAGCTGCATGGAACACCATCCTCAACACCCCACTTCAAACCCTGTCAGTTTGACTAATTCATATGTATGAGAATATTTCATGACTGTACTTTCACTGTAGAACCTTATTAAAGTTCTTTATCAGTGGGTATTCAGAAAACACTGTGTAAGGGCCATTCTGCAAAAGACAAAATATATAACATACTGTATTAGTTGTCTGTTGCTGCATAAGAAATTACCCAAAATTTACAAACTTAAGACAACACAAATATATTATCTTACAGTTTTCTAAGTCTGAAATCTGAAACAAATCTCATCAGGCTAAAATCGAGGTGTCAGCAAATCATATCCCATCCTGGAGGCTCCAGGGGAGAATCTATTTCTTGCTCGTTGGGTTGTTAGCATAACAGCTTCTTGGGGTTGTAGGAACCAGGTCCTTCTTTTTCTTGCTGCTTATAAGATGAGGGCTATTCATTACTTTCTTTGGCTAATGGCCCCATCCTACATCTTCAAAGCCAGTAACAGCAAGTCTAATATTTTTTATATCACATCTCTCTTCTTCCATCATTTTTCAGTTTTCAGAATGCATGTGATTAGGATAAAGCACCCCTCTTTCAAAACCTGTAACCTTACTCTCATCTGAAAAGTCACTTTTGACATATAAAGTAACATATTTACAGGTACTAGGGATTAGGATGTGGCCTATGTATCCCAGGTGCCTAGAAGTATCTCACAATGACTAGAAACACTCTTTATCTTTGAATTTCATTAATATTTAATCATTATTAAGTAGGGGTACCTGAATCTTATGCCAACGAATGAAAATTAATTTTATTTATTAATGTAATATATGTAGAGCTATCATAATCAGTTCTGACATAATATTCTTACTAAAGGGAGGATAAAGGTCTTTGCTTTATGCTTCTTTTAAGTTTTCTAAATCTTCTTTTCCTAAATTCTATTAACCTATGGATATGTACAGTTTTATAGCTCTTGATATCTTTTGCATACTGTGCCTATTGTCTTTTAAAAATATTTTGGTGTCTACGTACAGTGTTAGCACATGACATGACATTTTCAGAAGTAAAATTTTGGAAATTACCTGATGAAAGGATTTTATTCTCCAATTTTGGACTGTGTTTATAGGAAGAATCCTATAAAAGTAAAGAGATCAAAGAACATGTAGTTAAATGATGAATTATCCTTCTCAAAAATTATCTATGTTTATGGGGTGAAGATTACCCAAGAAATTTAAGGACACATACCTAGTGAATATGTAGGATATATAAAGTCATGATATTAATAAAACCCTAATTTTTACATTTTTGAATACTGTTCTAAACTGACAAGGTAGATTATTCAGAAAGTTACAAGTCTTCAGCATATTTGAGTCAGAGTATACACTGGCCACAGCTTAAGAGGGAAAAAAACCTGTCTAGGGAGAGAGATTCAATTTGTAGAAGTGTTCCTTCTTGGGGAACCACAGGTAAAAGTAGAAAATGAAATAAAATCCTAGTTACAACAAGGGAATGTCAAAAGCAGTTCACGACTTCCTGTAGAAAATAACCCTTTAGCCACTGCTCATATCCCTCTTTCTCTTTACTGCTTTTTAAATCAGCAAAGAGGATCAGTAAAGGATCTTTGGAACTGAGAGCTGGTTTCACTAATGAGTCTCCTGATGCTGTCCCAGTGATGGGCACAGCAGAATTCCATCAATAAAACATTAAGATAAAGCACCCACAGCCCTTAAGGTAGCAGCCAAATCTCATCCCAGGGACTTGCATTTTGTGTCAATTAAGGAGCAGACTTCAAGAGATGAAACTGACTTTGCTCAGGCTTGCAGGACACCTCCGGCAAACATTAGCACAACAATCACCATCATGTTTTTTGCGCCTCTCAGGTCCACGTGCAATGACTATCTCTCTCATTTCTCATTGGCATGCTGTTGTTCTAATTTACTCACCAAGACTTGCATTTAAGTCCCAGTTGAGCTTGTTGGACACCGAAATGGAGTTAACAGGCACAAGCCTTTTCCAAACCTGTATTTTCTCCATTTATTAGTAAACCTCTCAACTCATCTTTTTTTTTTTTTGGCTTCCATCAGGAGAGTTTCAAGACAACCCTGTAAGGCAAGATAAGAATGTTCTTATTTATTAAACTAATGCTTCTATCAATATAAATAAATTTGAATTCCAGGTGAGTTCCGGGGCATCTCTTTCTCCTACTTTTGGTTCTTGAATTCCAGGAAAAGCAATAGTGAAAGAAGAGCTATTAACACAAACTCACTCTGTTTATTTGTTGTAGCAGCAAATGTTCCATAATGTAAATACCAGGATGGAATTTACAGTGAACATCAGTATATTTCTGAGTTTCTTATCACACCTAAATTAACTAAAGGGTTTTTATTTAAGGGATCTCTTCTTCTGATTAAAATGTAGTTAGAATCATAAAATCCTGTGGTTTTATATTTGGGAATCTCATTCACTTAATTTGCATAAACTGCCATTTTTATATCTTTAAAGAATAAACAAATTTACATTTTTTTCATGTAACTTGTCTCATCAGAAAAAGCTCTGAATATTCAGGTAAGTATAATTTGTCTTTGCTGTCACATTAGTTTAGGATGTGATTTACCTGCCTTTTCTAAGATACGTAAGTATACCCTGATTAAATAAACATGAAAGTGACCAAGCAAACATTTTAATCTCACAAAGAGAACAGGTGTGCAAAAGGTAGATAGCACCGCCACTCCCACTCACCCTGCCATGTATCGAATTCAAATACTGCCCATGATAAGATTCAACCTCAACCTCTTCCCTGGAGACACAGCACTGCCATGAGCAACCTCTCACTAGCAATTTACCTCTGACACTTCCCAAGGCTCTGTCACCATCAGCAAGAAATCTCCACACATGCTCCTTTTCCCTCTTGCCAGATTGCTCCAGTTACAAAACAATTCGAAACTTGGGAAATTTAGACCAAGAAGCGGTATCTTTCTTATCATTTCTCATTTTACATACAACAAAAGCACAATTTTACCTAAGCACTAAAGATGCCCAGTTGTTTACATGATCTGAAGAGTGATTTGGAGACAGAAGTAAGTTTAGGGATTCTGTTTAAAACGTCTTCTAATACGCTGTTATGCGGTTTCGAAATTTAGAAGAACATGATTATCTTATTGTTAGTGAATTAGAGACATGATGGAAAATGGACAATAATGAAGGAAGGTAATCCATTTCAGACCAAAAATATTTCTTCACAAATCAGAAGATGATGCCTCTTTACACTCTGTATGCTAGAACATGGGGAATCATTCCATTCAGCACTTCTTCAGATAGGGCAAAAAAAGGGGGTCAGAGGAGTGACCTCCCCAAGTCAAGTGTTCAAAGAATGTTTTTACTGATTACCCACCCTGGGCCTTGCATATAACATGTCACCCAGTACTTCAGGAACCAGAGATATGAGTGCCTGCTCTGAGCTTTGTTGGGAATCCAGCTCTGCGCAAAGCAGAAATAATTCTTGTGTTCATAGTCTCTTTAGTCTAATGAAAGGAGAGTCAAATTAAAGATACATGTATGAGCACATAGCTAATTATAAACTGTAACTGTGGTAAGTCCTTTTTGAAAAGAATTACAAGTTGAAACGAGATAAGAAGGGAGTTGCTGGAATAGACCAAAGACTAAAAGAAAGTCCATTTTGAGGAATTAGAATTTAAAACCTAAAACTTAAATAGAAATTGACCAGAACCCCTTCCCAAAAATGGGGTTGATAGGAAAATGATCTAAGTAGATAGAGCAGCCAAAGTAAAGTCCTGCAATTTGTAAGGAGGACAACATATCTGAAGAATTTATAAGGAGGCCAAGAGATCTTGGGAGTTTCAAGAAACATGGAAAATATTAGAATATATTGGTGACTTGTACAAAACCTCTCTATGGAAGACTATACTTCAAAAATTGGTCCTCTAGGGACTTCGCTGGTGGCACAGTGGTTAAGAATCCGCCTGCCAATGCAGGGGACACGGGTTTGATCCCTGGTCCAGGAAGATCCCACATGCCACGGAGCAACTAAGCCCATGTGCCACAACTACTGAAGCCCACGCACCCTAAAGCCCGTGCACCGCCAACACTGAACCCGCGTGCTGCAACCACTGAAGCCCGCATGCCTAGAGCCCATGCTTCGCAACAGGAGAAGCCACCGCAATGAGAAGCCTGCACACCGCAATGAAGAGTAGCCCCCACTCGCCACAACTAGAGAAAGCCCGTGCACAGCAATGGAGACCCAACTTAGCCAAAAAAAAATTGGTCCTCTAATTCCAATTCCATTGCTATGGTTTGTTAACTCATAAAAACATTTCCCATTTGTATGCAACATGACATAGAAAACATTTGGAACTCGGAGGCACGTTAAATTTCCACGCACTCCACACGTAAATTTGGTGCTCTTCTCGAAAACTTCCATTTTGATTGTATAATCAAAACCAGTAGCAGATATTGCCAGCTAAGTAGATTTTAGCAAATTAAACTACATTACATCAAAACACGATGCTCTCATCCAGCATACAATCCCCTATCATCAAACAGTTTGCAGTGAGCATGTGTTTTGCAAGTTTCCCTATCTCAATCTGTATTTGCCCTCAAACCTTCCTCAGGGCTCTGTCTACATTGTCAAATGAGGAGTTGAGCCATCGCCATGGGAAGGGTATTGATGGAGACAGTTCAGGTCAAATGAGTTCCCTTTTCCCAGATTCTGCTCTATAATAGGCTCGCATCTCCTCTTCAATTTGCTTGCATAAACAGAGCCTTAGAGCAAGTGTGAGACGAGTAGATATTCCAAACGTGTCTCAAATAATATTACAGATATAAGGTCTTGTCTACAAAGCATATTTGACCCATAACATTTCAGTGCTGAAATGACAGTGTGGAGAGATTCTGCTCTAACTTTTTTTTGTTGTTATATTTAAGGAAACTGAGGCTCAAAAATGTTCATTAATTAGCGCTACTGCATGGTGCCACAAACACACTCCCTGGTGGAAACAGAAGTGCAATACATGTATCTTGACTCCTATTTCAAACTCTTCCCTGGGCATCCGTACATTGTGGCTGGAATCCATTCACCCAACAACTATTAGCAAACACTCAATATTTATCAGTCCACATAGGACTCTTGGAAGACAAATAACCATAACTAACCACAGCTTACTCTGTGCTAGGAACTGTGCTCAGAGATTTACATGTAATTCTTCTGATTGCCATACTATGCTTAGGAGGGAGACATGATTATTAACCCCATTCTATACAAGAAAAGACTGAAAATTTTAAGTTTGAGTAGCTTCTCCCCAAATCACATAGGTATTAGGTGGTTAACAGAACTTCACCCCCCCAGCCTGAAGTCTTAAGCATTATGCTGTTCTGCCCCATAAGTAATGATTTGGATATTCTTTTGTGAGAAAAAAAAATTAATTTGGACATATTTGATAAATATTCATGAAGTTCTACTACGTGTCTAGAACCGTGTTTCTTGCTGAGGATGCTCTGGGGAACACAATACACGTATTTCTTATAGAGCTTACTGCCCAGTAGGTGAAGGGGATATTAAGCAAAGAATGACACAAATGTAGTTAAGTACCAAGAGTACTTTTAATAGTACCTTAAATATACTAAGGATTAATAGGAGGCACTGTAAAACAATGTAACAACTATCCATCGGTATCAGGGAGGTGGTTGTCAAGATGAGGCTTAAAGGAAGAGAGGGAATTGACAAGAAAAGAGAAGACAAGAAAAGAGGGAGCGGGAATAGGTGCACAGGTGCTGGGTTGGAAAAGAACTTGATGCATATTAAGCACAGAGATGGCCAATGTGACCGTAACGTACTAAACACCGGGATATATATGCAAAATGGAGCTGAAGAGAAAAGTAAAGTGTGCCAAGAGCATGCAGGCTGGTGAAAGATTTTGGTCTTTTCCTACAGCGTGTTATACGGCTATTGGGAGTTTTAGTAGGAGGGTATTCTCAGAAGATTTGTTTTAAGAACAACTTGATTGCTATGTAGTAAAGGCATTACCGAGGGCCGAGAGGGAAACTTTTTTTTTCATTAATTTATTTATTTTGGCTGCCCCAGATCTTAGTTACGGCACGTGGGATCTTTGTTGCGGCATGCAGGATCTTTAGTTGCGTCATGCGGACTCTTAGTTGCGGCATGCGTGAGGGATCTACTTCCCCGACCAGGGATAGAACCCGGGCCCCCTGCAATGGGAGCGCAGACTCTTACCTACTGGACCACCAGGGAAGTCCCAAGAGTGAAACTTTTCAAACGTTGGCATTTCATTTATTTACTAGCATGCTGGCAACCTGGAATACAAACAGAGAAGAACAAGAATGTTGGGCAAAGACTCCAGAAATCACGCCATTTAAATATTATGGAAAGAACTGGGCATGCTTACTTTTGAGAAAGAGAATTAGGAGAGAGTAGAGCTTTTATAGGAGGGAGGAGATGGAAACAATGAGCTGAATTTCTAAGGAGACATATTTTAGCTCACTAGAGCCACTTTTATACTCAGAGAGAGTCAATAAAATAATGGGCAGCTCTATGACATTGTCAGTTTTCTCGCCCTGAAGACATTTAAGGCAATATTGCATATTTCTACTTCTCAGGATGTTGTAGAACTGGTTCCACAACTGGAACAGACATTTGGACAAAGTGTCTTCCTCCAAAATTGGTTCAAATGCTAAGATTCTTAATTTGCCTTACAAACCTGAATGTCAAACAGCAACCTACTGCTAGAGACGAAGTAATATAATTTCTTTGTATGTGGAATTCAGATGGAATCTTTACCGTATTTACAAAGTAAGGGCTATTTTGCCTTCAGAAACTCTGATGGATTTTCCTACACAAAAATCATGACTTCCTCGATTCAGCTCGATCCCTGCCTAGAACTGGTGACCAGCCACAGAATTAGCATAAACTAAAGACAGAGCTTCTATTTAAGATATATCTTATTCTTTTTCTGCTTATATTCTACCAGTGAATATGCAAATATTGTAATTAATAATGCTTTCTATTAATAACTTTATAAAACATTAGAAATTTAAATCCAAAGTAAATTTTTCTCCCTCTGCTTTGGTTCAGTTCATTACCTCTAACTTTTTTCATTCTTTCCCTACTTTCCATTCTTTCTTCCACTCTCACTGTGTTTCTTCCATATCACAGCTAGAGTCATCTTTCTTATGCATACATGTCTTTGTGCCACTCCCATGTTTAAGACACACATACATAGAAAATTTCTTCCCAGTGCTTACAGTGTAAAATCTATAGTTTTATCTTGATATACATTACCCTTTGTAATTTTTATCTAATGTACCTGATCATTCTCACATACATCCCTTCTATTTTTATTCATTACAATGTATTCAAGCTACTGTGGACTACTTTTCATTTACAAAGAAGCAGTAGTAATTATTATAGTAGTATTAGTATTTTAGTATTAAAGTAGTTTTAGTTACAGTAAAAAGCAATGGCTGTCATTTAAGGACCTCATATGAACCAGACATTTTAACATGATTTTCATTTATTCAACATATACTTATTAAAGGGCACTCTCAGGCACTGATCCAGGAAGCTGAGATAATGCAGTGAACAAAACAGGTGATGTCCCTGTTTCATGGAGCTTATATTCCAATGAGTCATGATGTCACATTTTACAGAGATATGTATTATTCAGTATTATCTCTTCCCTTTTCAATTTCTTTCCTAGCCTAAGGGTCTATGTCTCTCCCTCCCTCCCTCCCTCCTTCCCTCCCTCCCTCCCTCCCTCCCTCTCTCTCTCTCTCTCTCTCTCTATATATATATATAATGTGCCTTGGAAAAAGCATAAATAAACAAACTTTCTCCATACCCCCCCAAAAATGAAAATCTAATTGCTTAAATAAGGGGCATGCATTAATATGCCTGTTAAGAAAAATTATAGCTCCCAGAATAGAAATATGGGCTTTTAACCTTGTTTTGATTCAATAACCTACATTGTTGAGGAGGTTTGCCAACTGGACTGTATCTTTGAAGCCTCACCTCCACCATCTGTATTCATCTGAATGTCATGCCATCATGTGTCTCTTCAAGTGGAGATCATTTCATTCTTAATATAGTCAGGTAGCATAGAGTGCTTTTCACCCTGGGAAATGCAAAAAGTGCAGAACCAGGAACTGTCTGGGTTGAGGAACAAAGTCCAAGGGAAACCCCTGGTGAGACTGTGAAAGGCAGCGGGTGAGGAGATATGAGAAGGTGTCATATATTATCCAAAAGGAGGAAGAGTGATTGGCAAGGTCAGGCTATTTGCAGAAATAGCATTTGAGCCCAGTTTGATTGAAACTTAAAAGCTTAGATAAGTCAAAGGGCTGTGAGGGGTGGGGAGTGGGGGTGGAAGAGTCACGCTTTTCCTTATGGGAAACTTGGTAAGAAAAAGAATCACCTGTATTAGAGGAATTTTATAAATAGAAAATTGTAAAAGGAATCTAGTGTATAGTACTTAGAAAATATTTTTAAAACACACCTAATTGTATAAGATTTACAAAAGGGTTCACTGTGGGTATGTACAGGAAGGGACACAGTTTTGAAATATCCAAAGGGAGTATAACCAACTAATATTAATAATTGCTTTTCTAAAAGCCTCATCAGGCAGTACCTTTCAAACATGATCCTTAAATCAGAATCACCTGGTAAATTTGTTAAAAAAAATAAAGCAAACTTTTCTGGCCATTTCTCTTGCATACCCAATCAAGATCTGAGAGGGTGGGAATTTTTGTAAACAAACTGTTTAGCAGTGAGAGGTATGCCTTTTTTTGTTGGTACAGAATTTCTTCGGTGCTTCATGGTCTGTCCTGTGCCTACACTGTTCCTCAGCTGCATATCCTGCCTCTGCGTGCTTTTCCACTGTGAACTCCACACTAAAGCCACAGATGCAGGCTGATACCAGACTCTAGATCAGCCATTCTTTACAAAGTTGCATTTTTTCTTCTCTGCCTGCAATATCTTCCAAATCTCTCTTTTCTTTCTTTCAAAAGTCAACTGAGAGTCACTTTCTCTGGTAAGTCTCTAAGGAGTACCGGGTACTGTGTTGGGCAGCCTCTCCACATGCTACCATGGCTTCTAATGTAATATGGTCCATAGGAAGGTCTCGATAGCGTTTCTAAGTCTAAGCTATACTGATCCATTGGAACGTGTGTCTTTCATCTATTTGGTAAATTCTTATGAAAGGTATGCTCGCTTCCAGGCAATATGCAAGACAGTAACGATATGTAGTGTCTAGAGAGGGAGAGGGAAGGTAAGCAATAAAGTGGAACAACTGCTATGATAGGGGAAATACAGAATGCCATAGGACAATGCCACAGGATTCCAAACCTATTAGACTTCTCCCCTACACAGTCGAGACTTAAGTGACTGCTCCCCTCCAGAAGCCATTACTTGGTTGTTTATCTACATGCCTCTACATACGGACTTAACTGAGCATTCTTTGACAATAACAATAATTTCTGCAGCCATTTCTAGAGTAGTCTCTTCCCCAAATGAAGATATTTTAACACCCATTTATTTTGTACTTACCACTGTCTATATGCTTTGATAAGAATGAAAAAACAAAACAATAACCACATTTGCTTTTAGCCTCAGGTTAACTATATGTGTTAAGCTGACCATGATAATATTTACTGAAACACACTGATCATTTATGTCAGCCCTTAACGTAGATTCTATCCCCGAAGCTTCATATGATCTTTATACGATAGGTGCTATTATTATCACCATTTTACTGATGAGGAAACTAAAGTTCCAATAAATAGTCCCATTTGTCCAAAGTCACACATAAGTAGCCCCTTGACTACAAAGCTGTGTAGTCTGACTGCAGAGGGCACACTCGTATCCATTAAGCTATCTTCCCTGCAGTTCTATTTCACTGTGGCATTCCACTGTGTCTTAGATTGAAGTTTTCCTCTAAGCCTGTCATTTCTGGAGAGATAACATATCAGAAGTTCTAGGATCAAAATGCCTGGCTTTGAAACCTGCTACTATTATTTATTAGCTAGGTAGCTTTGAGTATTTCACTCAAACTTTCTGTGCTTTGGCTTAGTCACTGGCACCATGGGAAGAATAAGCACTCTTTTCTGGTTATCATCAATACTATTGCCATCACTATTACTATACAATTATTACTTCTACCGATAGAGCATTACAACTACCATGGCTGATTTGTGAGCCTTCAGTAAATCAGTTAGAAACAGTTTTCCCATTGGTAAAATGTGCATTTAAATCCTGTGTTCCTTATAAGGTTTCTATGAGGATGAAAATAAAAGATGAATATAATAGTATTTCAAGTTCTCTGAATCTCATAAAGTACCTATAACTACATCACTCTATTTTCCACTTTTATTGATGTATATCTCTTTTCTTACTTTGTGAGATTTTTTTTTTTTAAGAATGTTTTTAACTTCATATAACTTACAACAACAGTGGCTTAAACAAGACATTATTTATTTGTTTATTTATTTATTTGGCCGTGCTGTGCAGCACGTGGGACCCTTAGTTCCCTGACCAGGGATTGAACCCATGCCCCCTGAATTGGGAGTGTGGAGTCTTAACCACTGGACCACCAGGGAAGTCCCACTTTGTGAGACTCTGATAGATACCTCCTGAGACTCATGAGATATCAGGCCAAACTCAGAGGGAAAAATCCTCAGCTAATTCCATTCATATATCCATGACATCAGGTTATCATAAGAGGGGCACATAAAATAAAATGAAGAACAATGTCCCCCAAGAACCAGAATCTGGAATATGGTTAAGTTGCTCCTATTTAATGCCTGCTCTCTACCTGGTTATGAAAAATATGCCTTGGACCCTAAATAAACACTGGGCCCAGTGAGCAACGGGGTATAATTTTCATTGATTGATGCAAGATTTCCTCTATGCTAGGAACTTTTACCTGTGTTCACTTCCTTTTTTCTTTTACCCTACCTTCTTTTTTTTTTTTTTCTGTATGCGGGCCTCTCCCGTTGCGGAGCACAGGCTCCGGATGCGCAGGCTCAGCGGCCCATGGCTCACGGGCCCAGCCACTCCGCGGCATGTGGGATCTTCCCAGACCGGGGCACGAACCCGTGTCCCCTGCATTGGCAGGTGGACTCTCAACCACTGCGCCACCAGGGAAGCCCTACCCTACCTTCTTTATAACCCCCAAGTTTATTTGATGAACTTTCAGCTCTGTGAGATGAAACAAGTTTTGTAAAGACATCTTAATAAATGGCAAAGATATTTAAGTCTGGGTGCCTGATTCCAGAGTTCAGGTACTTTTCACTAAGATATGGTACATCTTGAATATGCTCTAAGAATAATTAATAAGCAAGTTCATTCATCAATCCAAGAGAATAATTAATGTGTTAAGAAATGGCCTGGTCAATGGATAATGAATGGTTCAAAATAACAGGTACGAGGTGGAGAACCGGAAATAGATACATATAAATAGGTAGGTAGACAGATAGATCAATTGATCAATCGATCTTAAAATCCTTCTAGGTTCTAGGACACAAAAACCAAACGTGATGTTAATTTGAATGTCATGATCCTACAACAACAAAATGTCTAAAAGACCTATCACTCTGTATCTTAGTTTCACAGTCACATTTTCTTTCAATCATTAGAAGAATAACAAATGTCCAACATAGAAAATGTGGGGAAAATTCTAGAAGGAAAGTAAAATCACTCTATTAAGAGATCCATAGGTAATCATATTTTTCAACACTTTATTTTATAAATTGCTCTTATTTTTTCTACTTTATTATATTTGTGTGTTTCTATATTCTATTCTTTTTAAATTAAGATACTCCTACATCTTGTCGCCTTTCCTCCAGTTTAGGGTTTGGCAATTTTATGACAAACTTTTCACAGACAAGATTCTAGTAACTTTATAGTTTTCTATCCTGAGAATTGATAATTATTTAATTCACCATTACCCTTTCATTGTTTTCAATTTATAAACTGTTTTATAACTTAAGCTATCATTAAAATCGCTGTTATTCAAAGATTTTCCTGTATCCATAATGTTACAATAGAGTGGACTCCTGAGAATCAAAAATGAGAAGAAGCATTTGGACATTTTTAATGTCTTAATATATGTTGCCAAATTGCTTTTCTATAAATACAGTGGTCATTGATCAGGAGCCTCAGAGAGAAGGGGCATTTCAGAGACAGGGGTAACATGGAAAAGGCAGGGATAAAAAAGGGGGATAAAGGTTGAGAAATTTGGGCTTCCTCGGCGGCGCAGTGGTTAAGAACCTGCCTGCCAACGCAGGGGACACGGGTTCAAGCCCTGGTCTGGGAAGATCCCACATGCCGCAGAGCAACTATGCCCGTGTACCACAACTACTGAGCCTGCGCTCTAGAGCCCGTGTGCCACAACTACTGAAGCCCGCGCACTTAGAGCCCGTGCTCCACAACAAGAGAAGCCACTGCAATGAGAAGCCCTCGCGCCGCAACTAGAGAAAGCCCGTGCGCAGCAACGAAGACCCAATGCAGCCAAAAATAAAAATTTTAAAATTTATTAAAAAAAAAAAAAGATTGAGAAATTTGACAGTGAATTTAGGGCTGAAGTATGGGAAGACAGGAGAAAAATTTTTTAATGTCAATTTTCAATGTCAAGTTTCAAACTCACAGGCAAATGGAATCTAAAGAATATCAAATATACCATGTTGTCAAATTTGAGTCATATTTTGTTAAAGGAAATGAGTGAAGGGATTATCAGCACTGCACTCTTTCCAAGTCCATCAGAGAGGAGACACTTGGAAGTTCAAGTTTTGCATTGGTGTTGATTGATGGGATTTCCTGTCCTTAAATACAAAGGTTGCCTGTATGTTTTACTGACCTGCATTTGAGCCAGGTCTTTTTGTTGTTGTCTTGTTTTGTTTTTTTGTTCAAGGAGAGAGGATTTTTTATTGAGATACAATTGACATACAACATTATATTAGTTTCAGGTGTATAACATAGTGATTCAATATTTGTATATACTGTGAAATGATCACAGTAAGTCTACTTACCATCTGTCACAATACATAGTTACAAATTTTCTTCCTTGTGACTTTTTTTTTAACATCTTTATTGGAGTATAATTCCTTTACAATGGTGTGTTAGTTTCTGCTTTATAACAAAGTGAATCAGTTATACATATATCCCCATATCTCTTCCTTCTTGTGTCTCCCTCCCTCCCACCCTCCCTATCTCACCCCTCTAGGTGGTCACAAAGAACGGAGCTGATCTCCCTGTGCTATGCGGCTGCTTCCCACTAGCTAGCTATTTTACATTTGGCAGTGTATATATGTCCATGCCACTCTCTCACTTTGTCCCAGCTTACCCTTCCCCCTCCCTGTGTCCTCAAGTCCATCCTCTAGTAGGTCTGCGTCTTTATTCCCATCTTGCCCTAGGTTCTTCATGTTTTTTTTTTTTTTTTTAGATTCCATACATGTGTGTTAGCATATGGTATTTGTTTTTCTGACTTACTTCACTCTGTATGACAGACTCTAGGTCCATCCACCTCACTACAAATAACTCAATTTCGTTTCTTTTTATGGCTGAGTAATATTCCATTGTATATATGTGCCACATCTTCTTTATCCATTCATCTGTTGATGGACACTTAGGTTGCTTCCACGTGAGCCAGGGCTTTTTTAACTAATGAAATTTGGCTCTTTCTCTCATAAAATATATTAAAATAACAATATCTATATTATGACTAGCTTTGGTAACCCAGGAGGATCAAATATTCTAACAAGTGAAACTTGATGCCAGCAAGATACTGATTTCTTTGCAGTTCCAAATTATATCGATTAAAATTATATTTCAGTTTTCAAAATTTAAGAAATGACTAATAAACAACTTATACTAATTCTACAAGAGGTTTCTAATATTTCTTTGAAACTAAAGTATCTTCCATCCATTGCAACTCCAGTATTTCCCTGAGATTTTTCCCCCCTAAACTTGTATTTCTGGAACTGGATTTTTTAAGAATAACTATAGATAAGAGTCAAGATCACATGGTAAACAGAGGCAAATAGGAGTGTTCATGAATGTATTAAACATGTAATCACCGAGATTAAAATTAGAGAATACTATAAAATTAATTGTATTCTCTGCCTTGGACGAACTCACATTCTAATGATAATTACAAGAATTAGAAACCCTGTGGTTTTTTAGACTATTAGAGTTAAATCACTCATCTTGTTTCTTCTTGTATGCTATGCATCTCTCATGGTAGAATGTATAGGTTTCTAAAAAAAACCCAAGAGAAGGGACATCTAACATAGCCTGAGGAGTTGAGAAAGCTTTTCCAGAGGGCAGGTAATGGCTGAGCTGAATTATCCTGGTAATAATCACAAACCATGGGACTTCCCTGGTGGTACAGTGGTTAAGAATCCACCTGCCAATGCAGGGGACACTGGTTCGAGCCCTGGTCCAGGAAGATCCCACAAGCTGTGAAGCAACTAAGCCCATGCGCCACAACTACTGAGCCTGTGCTCTAGAGCCTGCGAGCTACAACTACTGAGCCCACGTGCCTAGAGCCCATGCTCCACAACGAAAGAAGCCACCGCAATGAGAAGCCCGCACACCACAACGAAGAGTAGCCCCCGCTCACCGCAACTAGAGAAAAGCCCATGCACAGTAACAAGGACACAACGCAGCCAAAATAAATAAATAAAATAATTAATTTTTTTTTAAAAATCACAAATCACAGTCAGGAGGTTAAAATGGTGCAAAGTCATGGAGGTGTCAAGGAGTTATAAGAGTTGGGAAATTTAGCACATCTGAAATTTGAATTTGAGGTTAGAAGCATGAGGTCAAATCACAGATGAATGATACCAATTTGGAGTCTGTTCTTAAGTCAGTGCAGTGCTACTGAAAGATTTTACATAAGTGACACAATCACATTGACAGTGTAGAAAGCTCTCCATGGTAGAGCTATGGAAATTAAATTTGGGGAGTTTGGGGATTGAGAATGTCATCAGGGTAATTCACTACCAGGCTAGTTTAATGGTTCAACTGAGATATAATGGGGCCTTTTTCCATGAGAATAAAAGGAAGAGTAGAGTAGAGGAGATACATGAAAGATACTTATCATCACAGACGTTTTACAAGTTTCTTTCGAAAAGCTCAGTTCTTTAAATCCCACAGACTTACACTTGGACATCTTTCAAAACAGGGGCTGCCGAAATGTGAAAGAGTGAAAGCTAAATTACCTTCAACTTAGAAGGATTTTTTCCCCAGCTCTAATTTGCCTATGTTTGGTGTGGAATTAGGTATTGAAATCCACTCAAGTTTCTAATTTTCAGCTTCCTTGCACCCACACAGCCTCACAGCTGTGAGTGTGCTAATATAATGCATTCCAGTTGAATCTAACAAGGGGCTCACTACACAAATACTCTCAGATGGTATTTTTTTAACATTTTAAAAAATTTATTTATTTTATTTATTTTTGGCTGTGCTGGGTCTTCATTGCGGTGTGCAGGCTTCTCATTGCAGTGGCTTCTCTTGTTGCGAAGCACGGGCTCTAGGCACAGGGCTTCAGTAGTTGTGGCTCGCGGGCTCTAGAGTGCAGGCTCAGTAGTTGTGGCTCACGGGCTTAGTTGCTCCGTGGCATGTGGGATCTTCCTGGACTAGGGCTCGAACCCGTGTGTCCTACATTGGCATGCGGATTCCTAACCACTGTGCCACCAGGGAAGCCCCAGATGGTATGTTTTTATATAAATAAAACCTAGATCAAATTGCGGGGCTTCCCTGGTGGCGCAGTGGTTGAGAGTCCGCCTGCCGATGCAGGGGACACGGGTTCGTGCCCCGGTCTGGGAAGATCCCACATGCCGCAGAGCGGCTGGGCCCGTGAGCCATGGCCGCTGAGCCTGCGCGTCCGGAACCTGTGCTCCGCAACGGGAGAGGCCACAGCAGTGAGAGGCCCATGTACCGCAAAAAAAAAAAAAAAAAAAATTGCGGATACTAGTTAACTTAAAGGTCTGTCTTTAATAGAATGATTCTTAAAATTATTCTAATATGTAGCCACAGCCAAGTTGTGACGGAGCTGATTCATCAGACGTAAAGAGAAGGGACTGGTAAATTAATTACTTGGCACTACCAGGTTATAGTATTGGTGTGGTCCTTAGGTATTATCTAGTCTAAATGATAAACAATAAACAAATGAGGAAACAAATGAGGCAACAATTTTAAAAACACACTTCTGGCTTATGATCCTGGAATTAGCTCCCCTGTGAGTCAAAATTAGAGCATTTCCCCCAAAAGCCTAATTTAAAAAACAGATAAACATTCAAATCTAATGCACCATCCTGTGCCATACCACACGTGTATAGTATTAGAATGTCTGGGGCTCGAAGTCTGCAACTCTGGATTATAATTAAAAGTCTACCAGGTAATTCTCCTGTATACCAAAGTTTGATAGCAACTACTCTAAGACCGTAGCGTCCCCCCGTCACTCTAAATTTATTTGAATCTATGATTTCGTTTTAAAAGTTCTTGACGGTTTTATACAGAACAAGTATTTCTGAAATTTAATGAATGCTTGGAAAGATTCCCACTCCTACTACCCAGAAACTGTTTAAAAGGATAAGACAGAAGATTCATCCGTGTGGTTAGGTGTAGCTATATACGCTAGGTGTACAGGGGGACAGTCAGTAATACATTCTTGTCTGTGTCCCCCTAGTACCTAGCGCAAAGCCTGGGGCATGGCAGGTATCCAGTCAAATGTGTGGAATAAGTTAACTGATTTGAAAGTCAGTGAGTCTCCTCTCAGTAAGGAAGTTGTGGAGGTAAGTTTTAGCTTCTGAAATGAAGCCTTGGATGTTCCCAATAATGAACACTGCAGTTATCTCTTGATGGGAATGGGAAGCAATTCCTTTACAGGCATTCCGTAAGGGGTTATATATACATGTATTGAAAAAAATGAAGCAATGGTTTTGCCATTGCTCTTTTAAGTAGATGAGCTCCGTTCTTTTGTTTCTTTTGTGTGCAGGATTGCTGTACACCTCTAGATGGTGCTGCTGGCTCGTAACTAAGCAGCCACAATATCAAAATCCAAGGCAGAGTGAAGAGTTCTGACCTCTGAGGAACCGTCTCTGCATTTGTGACTCTCCCTCTTGCCAATTTGCAGGAAGCTGTATTTTAAAATGCTTCCACTTGGCCAATTCTGATCACCTTTCCTTCCAACTCTCCCCTCATTATCTCTGTTTTCAAATTAAGGAACCTGTTTTAACATATTCTTAATAGAATTTCTAATTATGTTTATGCTCTTTTTATTCACGGTATGCAGAATGGAAGAACAGAGATAACTGATGCATGCTAGGAAAAAACTGTTTTTACCTGGAAACGTTCCTGTTGAACTTGATACATATGGAATGCCACGCTTATATACTCCATACATAACTTTGTATAAGATATATGATCTTTCTGAGTCCAATTGTAATTATTTTTTAAAAGAAACAGCGTAACACTGGAAATATGGTATTACTGAAATAGAAACGCTCAGGACTGAAAAGGATGTGGCATATGCACGGCTGCTCTGCCTTCTCATTCCCAGGACAGGCACCAGTATTTTTTCAAGGCACTCTTCCCCAATTAGCTACACCTGGGATCAGACTTCATTCCTACCACAGAAAGGAAGACGGATAACTGTCTGCATATACTTTAAACTATTCACTAGTTTAACGCTGTTATTTTATGCTGGTTATTTGGCACCCAAAGAATCTAGGTGTCCTGGCCATAATTCCATGAAATAAGCAGCAGAACTAAAAAAAACAAAAAAAACCAAAACCAGAACCTAGATACACTGAACCCTGTTTAAGAGCTTATAGGTCATGCTGACTATAGTCTGTTTTATCTCTAAAATTCCAAGCCAGAGTCTCAAACTGTTAATGCACGTCCTAGGAAACAGATAGCAATTCATTCATTGATCAATAAGGATGTATTCGGTAGTTACTATGAGTTCAAAACCACCCCAAATAAACTGTGCTAAAGAGATAAATGGAATGACTCCTGCTTGCAGAAGCTATCATACTGCAGAAGAGAATGACCACACAAAGTATTGCTGTGGGCCGTAACTGTGTCTCATCTATTGCTACGAGAGACATGCAACGTGAAAGAAATGTGTACCAGCGACAGTGGGACAACGTGTGATATGACAGAAATATGTACCAGAAGCTTAATGAATGCTGCCTTGATGGGGAACAAAGGTAAGATTTAGACTCAGTTCAATGAAACTGACAGAGTATATAGATTATTTTTGTTTTCCAAGAATGAGGATGAAGTTACCAGGAGCAAAGGAGGTAGATGAGTGCATGTATTTCGGTTTTAAAAATATAAAAACAATAGTACTGCAGCACATGTGCATTTGGTGTACCCACGTGACAAGTATTTCATTTAATGCTTACAAAACTACCACTATGACTACCAATATGTGACAGCTACTTCCCATTTAACAGATCTGAACATTGAGACTCACAGATGTAAAGAGGTTTACTCAAGGTCCCATAACCAACTGCAGAGAGGTAGTTACGAAGCTCATGCCTTCAGCCTCTGCATTAGACAGTCTTTCTGTCTTTCAATTTGAATCAAGAAGGAAAGTGATAAAATACCTGTTCATAACAAATTTTATGTTTCAATTTCACAGACTTGGGATGTGTCCCTGAATCAGAGGGTATGTTAGCACAGCAAGGCTAACATCATTTACAGCTTCCGTAAATTAGCCGGCTAAAGAAAAGCAGGAGATACCTCATCGCTGATGCAAACCCACAGAATCAGAAATTAGTACTTAGGTTCCAGAAAACAAAAAAATGGAATGGGCAGGAGCCTCAGCATATGAGGACCTGAGTGCAAAATGCTGAAGATTCTAGAACCGACACTAAAAAGTAGCTGTACTGGGCTTCCCTGGTGGCGCAGTGGTTGAGAGTCCGCCTGCCGATGCAGGGGACATGGGTTCGTGCCCCGGTCCCGGAAGATCCCATATGCCGCGGAGCGGCTGGGCCCGTGAGCCATGGCCGCTGAGCCTGCGCGTCTGGAGCCTGTGCTCCGCAACGGGAGGAAAAAAAAAAAAAAAAAGTAGCTGTACAATTCTGGAAAAATTATTCCACTTTTTAGGGGCCGAGTTGCCTCAATCTGCAGGTGCCAATAGGCAGAGTATCGGATCACTGCCTTCATTTTAGCTCTTTCTGTGGTTCTAAAAAATTCAAAAGCCATGTAATCTCAGCACCACATCACGGAGAAGGGGGAAATGAACATGGAGGAAAAGGTGATCCATCTAAAGACTGTAGCTAGAAGAGGTTTGGATTGTCCATAGGGTATACTGAAGCCAGGCTGATGTCTCTATTAACTCTCTTTAAGTTTCACATCCCCTCCCAGGTCTGCAGAAATTAGAATTATGCTTGGAACAAAGGAAGTGCCCACAAGGTAAGTGTGGAATGGTGGTCAATTTGCATTCATTCATCCATTCAGTAAATATGTAGTCAGCATCTCTTAGAGGGAACACACTGTCATATTTACTGGAGCTTAAACAGTATTGCTCATGAGGCTTAAATATGCATGGATACTTTCACAGAAAGGAAAGAGTACAGTCATAAACGGGAGGCAAAAACAAAGGATTCTGAGTATTGGGGAAGGGGAAATTTTGACTTCCTGAATCTAGAAAGATCCTGAAGTTCAACAAGAGACTAGAGTCATGAGGAGAAGACTGAGTAGATACCAGTCAAGGCACATGAAAGAATGAGTTAGAGGAGAAATCGTTCATGGTGGATGGTGGGAGAACATATGGTTTTCTCTTATTCAGATTATTTACCTGGGATACTAGGAGAAGACCCATTCCTGAGCAATACTATTCCCAGAGTTTTTTGGGTTTTTTTTTCGGTACACGGGCCTCTCACTGTTGTGGCCTCTCCCGCTGCGGAGCACAGGCTCCGGACACGCAGGCTCAGCGGCCATGGCTTATGGGCCCAGCCGCTCCGCGGCATGTGGGATCCTCCCGGACTGGGGCACGAACCTGTGTCCCCTGCCATCGGCAGGCGGACTCTCAACCACTGCGCCAGCAGGGAAGCCCTATTCCCAGAGTTTTTAACTCTAAAAGAGCATCATAATCAAATGATATGATCCAGAGTCTTATTTTTTAAAGAAGTTGTCTTGCTTCTCTCGCTCTTGTCTTGTTCTCTGGATTAAAGAATAAACGATAGAGAGTATTTACATATGAGTTAACACTTTAAGTGCATTTACATGCTAAAGCATATAAACAGGAAACAGACTTTCCAACCTGAGCCTGCTCAGAGCACAGGGACCTCACGGCAATCGCTCCCTTAAGATCTAGACACTCCGTCTGTGTCATGCCCTGTGGGTTCCGGTAACATCACTGATTATTCATCCACAGACCTGCTTGTCCCATCAGCACTCTACACTGGGCACAGTTACTCATTGTTCTCCACTGATTAAAATGCTGTGATTTATACATGGATGAGGTAAAAGGAAAGCAGACCAAGGCCATTACTTGCAGGTGGCTTTTTCTAGTTGCTTGTCTCCTGAGTAATCAATCTTCTGTGGAATATCTCTTGTCCATTTACTGTTGGGATTTTTAAAGTGACTTTCTACAGTGATAACTGGACCAAATTCCATGTATGTCCAATTCTAAAAGACAGCTGAAATATGAATATCACTTTTTCCATGATAGTATATGTATCTAATTTACTCTAAAACTGTCCTTTATGTGAAAACTATAATGTTTGATTCCAAGACTCTAAATTAACAGACTAAAAGGACTAAGTAGAAAGTATGGGTATTACGAGATAAATATGTCACCACTAAAGCACTCAAACGGGCTCATGTCCATTAATTGTTGATGGGCAAAAATTTGAACAATGCAAATGCTGTTAAATTCTATGGTACACCTATGGGCTAGTTTTCTGAGTTAAAACTGTCTTTAAACATTGCCTTATATAAGCACCTCCTCTTGACAGGCAAAGACGACAGATCAGGAAAGGAGAAGTCACATGGTATGAGAGAGGAAGAAAAAATGTGTGTCTTAATTACCATCCTCAGTGCGGCCCACATAATTCTCAGAGGCTCCTAGGGACGGGGAGCTTTTTGTGCATAGGGCCACGCACAAGGCAGGTGCTTATACATAGTAACTACAACAATTACAGCGTTCATATCACCCTGAAGGACTAGAGAGGTGAGGAGTAATTCAAGCCTAAAAAGACGTGGGAATCTTAGAGGAAGAAAAAGTTGCATTGATGGATATAGGTTCCTAATGTCTATTTATTTCATTTGGTATAAGCCTATCAGTCCAACATCTGGCAAGCCTGAGATTTAGCAAATGGGATCTTCTGAGGTATATGTGAACAAATATATCCTTCTTTTCTAATTCAGTGATGGAAAGGAGAACTTATTTGTATTTTATTATTTTACAAATAATTTAAAAGTTCCGTCACAGAAACCATTGTAAGTTCAGCAAAACATGAGGCTATTTTACAAGATTCATTATTTTTAAAAAATCTTCCTCCTTACAGAACAGTAGTATTGGGACTTCCCTGGTGGCACAGTGGCTAAGAATCCGCCTGCCAATGCAGGGGACATGGGTTCGATCCCTGGTCCGGGAAGATCCCACATGCCAGAGCAACTAAGCCCATGCGCCACAACTACTGAGCCTGCGCTCTAGAGCCTGCAAGTCACAACTACTGAGCCGTGTGCCACAACTACTGAAGCCCGCGTGCCTATAGGCTGTGCTCCACAACAAGAGAAGCCACCGCAATGAGAAGCCTGCGCACTGCAACAAAGAGTAGCCCCTGCTCACCACAACTAGAGAAAGCCTGCGTGCAGCAATGAAGACCCAACACAGCCAAAAGTAAATAAATTAATTTATTTTTTAAAAAAGTAGTATTAATTTCCTGTCTTTTTAAAACTTGGGCCATTTCTTCTGTAATTAGCAGCATGTGTCTGCAAAGATAGATATGTCTTTTTATATATAAATATGCTTTGCCCTTTCTTCTGTATTTTCTAGAAAAATTACATCAGAGGGACTTCCCTGGTGGTCCAGTGGTAAAGAATACGCCTTACAACGCAGGGGATGCAGGTTCGATCCCTGGTCAAGGAACTAAGATCCCACATGCTGCGGGGCAACCACACACCACAACTACTGAGCTCATGTGCCTCAACTAAAGCCCACATCCCGCAAACTACAGAGCCCACGTGCCACAACTAGAGAGAGAAAATCCGTATGCCACGACTAGAGAGAAGCCTGCGCACTGCAACTAAGAGCCCGGCTGCCGCAACTAAGACGCGACGCAGCCAAAAATAAATTAAATAAATAATAAATATTTTTTTTTTTAAGAGAAAGATTACATTGGAGAGTAAGATATGTACCTGCCCATAGATACTCATTCTTCAGAATCACGAGAGTTCTTTGACTCGTGGAAACTACAAGTTAAAGAGTTACATTTCAGATCCAACGAATTTATTTAAAAACCTTATCACCTCTGCTGCCTGAAATAGGGATAGTCTTGGAAGAAAAAACTACTTATCTGTAAAAAGACTGTAAAAGGGGATCTTGAAGGAGAAAATGGCTAAAGGGACTAGACAGATTCCTATAGGTTCTTGTTATAATTGAAACTCTAAATTCTATGAAGTTGAATTAAAAAGCAACAGAAGTTCAAATTTCCAGAACCTGGCCTGTTACCAACTTCCTCTGGTATAAGAAAGGTTCTATTTTTATTTTTTTAGGAGAAAAGGGTAAAATGTCAAGAGACATAATTGTGGGGAAAGTAATTAATCATTCTCTTAAATATTGAAAACAAAAAGAGGAAAAAATTCCAAACATTAACCCATCTTTCAGTTCACTTTCCTATATCCTAATCACTGATGTTCATAATGATTGCAGGCCTAGCAAAAGCCCTGAGGATCACAGGAAGATTAAATTTTACTCATTAGACTGTAGCTAACAAGGCAGAAGAATGTCCTTATATATGTAACAATGATTTCCAATAATTTGCTCTGTGACCTTGGAAAATTCACTTAACTGCTCTGGAGAAGCCCACACACCACAACGAAGACCCAACGCAGCCAAAAATAAATACAATTAAGTCTTAAAAAATAAAATGGTGGGAGAATTCCAGAGGAGATTTGGTTGAAGCATTTCCAAGACTCAGAAAGAAGTAGTCTGTAACTCACAGAACTTGCCTAAATCAATCTGCATCAGAAAAATAAGTGTAGTGGTATGATTTTTTTTTAAGAACAAAATACCTGATATAATTCATTAATGCCCCAGAAAATGACAAAACAAAATAAAAATCATAAGTAAGCAAAGCTCATGCTTATGGAAAATGCTTTTGTTAGATTGATGGAGTTTGTTTTTTGATCAGTAGGTTCTTTTTTCTTACTGTACTTATTTTGATGGGAGGTAACTGTGGTGGATAGAGAAATAACAGCTTGAAGTTTATACTGGCAACCTAAATTATCTTTCCTTAAAGGTGTTAAAATGTTATTGATATGAATAAATTTTAAATTTAGACCTTCAGAGATAATTCTGACTGCTAATTTGAATCTTTTAGCTAATCCTATATACATGGCATAGAAATTCTACTATTTTCTGCCTCTCATAGCAGCTTGGAAACTGCACAACCTACTTGAGCATTCTTTAGTCTTTAACAAGTAAGACTGGGAATTGTGGAATAATCAGTAATGGTTATCTGCCTTTTCCTATTTAAGAACAATAATGGTGCTCACTCATCCTGAACAAGGGCATTAATTAATCATTGTAGCTATGCAGGTTGAAGTCCCAATGTTATCATCATTGAAGCAAAACAGTAATATAAACTCCTGCTTAAGTGCTTTTGTTCTGTGAAATAAATCTTTGCATTACAACCGTTCCTAATCATTTATTAAAAGTATAACACTTTGCCATTATCATACTTGATTGTGATGTTTTTAAGCCGTTTGTCTTAACTTCTTGTTTGCACAAATTTAATTTTCTAGAATTTTAAAGCATAGAGTGGATTTGGTCAGGGGCGGGGGACAAGAAAGCTCTCTATAAGAATGCACGCCTTTAAAAAAATCAAAAATAGAAGTAGAAACAAAAAGAAATAGGGTAGAAAATTAATCTAAATGCTCAAACTGATTGGTTACACAATGGATATTTGGCATAAAATACAAATGTTGTGATTATTAGATATAGTTATAAAACACAACCAAAAGAAACTAACAATACTGAGGTAACCATACTATCTCAAACAAATAGAACTTTCTGTTGACTTGAAAGGAACGTTTGTCTCTAATTTGGAAGTTGACATAACAGCCTAATTTGCTTAAATGTTCGTGTTTGTGCATATTTCTAGTGAAATTACTACTTTATAGTCTGGTGGGACCCACATCCCCCAGGAAAACAACTTTTTAAGAGTCTTTATCTAACCAGATACAAAGTTTCTTTTTTACTCATACAACAAAAACTGAAAAGGCTTATAAGAACTATTTATTAAGAAAGACCACATAATACTAATACCTAGGAGCAAGTTGTGTGCCACTGCCACCCCAAGAGCATTGGAACAGTACACAATCTCCCCACACTCTGCTTTAAGCACATGTTGATTAAATGCTTCAATGGGGTCTAACACGGGTTATGAGAAAATGTAATGTCACTAACTGTTTAACAAACAGACCAGAACTTATACAGCCAAATGAATGCTGAGTTTTTGAAATAGGTACCCAGGGAGGCTGCAGACTTATTCCAATATATAATCTGATCTCAAACTCTGGAGCAACCTTTTAATGTCACTTCAGTGTTCCAACCAATCAGCTCATTCTATTTTCACCCAAGAGATTAGAAACTTTTTCCAAAGCTGAGATAGTTTGGGACAGATTCACCAGCACATTCTGAAACTGGACTGCAGTTTTAATCAAACCTGAGTTCAATCACCAATTCTACCATTTACTGCCTGAAAGACTGTGAGCTGTTACTATGAGTGACTGAATGAATAAACATTTGAATAAATTAATACACGGTAATTTTACTCCTTAATCAGAAAATCTGTCCCAAGCAATGATGATCCCAAATTTTGATGTAATGCTGAAAATACATGAAAAATTGGCTCATACATGACAACACTTTTGTCACCAAGAAAACTTATTCCTCCCCTGCCATTTAAATGTGCATTAGGTGCCTGCCATGTGCCATGCATTGCACTAGGTAGAGGGGATACAAAAACAGACATTTCATATCCTCCCAAACCTACTGAGAAGACAAACAATAATCAGATAAGAGAATACTGTTTGATTAGAGTTACAACAGAGGGCAACAAAGAATGTGTGAGGCTAACTGGAGGAAGGGAAGAGAAGGGAGTTTAAGGAAGGCTTCCTGGAGAAGAATGTGTGGATTTGGAAAAACACACAGAAGTAATCATACCACCTTCAACAGACTGAATGTTTGTGTCCCCACACAACTGAACTATCGACATCCTAACCGCCCTCCCCCCAGTGTGATGGTCTGAGGAAGTAGGGCCTTTGGTCAAGAGTGTGGAGCCCTCATGAATGGGATTAGTTACCTGATAAAAGGAACCTCAGAAATTTCTCTTGCCCTCTTTCTGCCATATGAAGATACAATGAGAAGTCAACAGTCTGCAGGCCAGAAGAGGGATCTTTCCAGGACCAAATCATGCTGGCACTCAGATCTTTAGACTTCCAGCCTCCAGAACTGTGAAAAATACCTTTCTGTTGTTTCTAAGCCACCTAGCCTATTATGTTTTGTTATAGCAGCTCAAACTGACACGACCCCCCTCTTTGTCAGGTGAGGTCTAAATAGAAGAGTTAATTAATCCAAGATTGAACGACCTCTTACAGATTTTGACTGTGAGTTATTTTAACACAGATCACCGGTCCAGTGCTCTGTCACTAGTCTATGTGAAGAAGTCTATACATTCTGCTTTATCTAGGAAAGATCGAGCTTATGCCTGTTGTCCTGAAGTAATTGTGACAACCCCTACTTTCACTCTGGAAAGGGTACCAGCTTAGAGAATAAGTGATATAGTTTGGTCTCTTAGAGTACGACGGCATGTGTGGTTTCTGGGACACATGTTGAAGAATTCATTCACAGAAGTATAGAATTACAAATACTGGCTCCAAAGGCAGCAGTCGCGGGATAGACAAATGTCTCTCATATTTACTGGTTGTGGACAAGTTACTGAACCTCTAAGCCTCATCTACCTCATCTGTGTAATGGACTGGGGGAGGACAGTATGATATTTACCTCCCAGGAATGTTTTGGGAATTGAATGTATAAGTGTTTGTACAGTCTTCAGTACAGTGCCTGGCATACATACCGACTAGATACATGTTAGCTACTACTGTATTGTTAACTATTTTTCACCTATTTATTCCTACAATTACATTCACTAATAGCAGCAGAGCATATGATTTAAAGACATGCCCTGGAACCAGACTACGTCAGTTTGAATCCTAGTTCTGCCAAGTCCGCATTCAGAAGCTGTGAAACCTTGGACAAATTACTAAACCTCTTCGTGCCTGTTTCCTCATCAGTGAAATGGAGATATCAATCATAGGATCTACCTCATAGGGTTGTTGATCATATCAAATGTTATATAGAGAATATTTGAACAGTTCCACTCATACAAGAAGTGCTGTCACAATTATCATTATCATCTTTTTCAGTGTCTCGTGTGCTAATCCCTGAGGCTATTACAAAAGTCTCTGCCCCTAAAATGCCTACGTATTTGTACCCAAAATTGCTCATGATATTTTTTCAAAGTTTCCCAATTGGTATGAATACCCAAAAAATTTTATCTAACTCTAAAACTACAATTTTGCCTTTCATTAAACTGGACTTTTGCTAAATATTTCTGAGACTTCGCTTCATGATGAAAACTTAATTTTTTCTTAACATCCATCCCTTTCATATTTCACTCCAGCGCTCTTAGGAATTATTCACAATTAAGATGACTGTTGAATAATAAAGTGCCAAGAAGCACGCACTCGATTCATTAATGGTGTTTGACTTCCAGCAAATGCTCAGAAGTACTGAGAGAAGCAGAAGCTTCTGCCTGTTTTTGAATCTCTCAGTTTTCAATTCATTAATCAAAGCCCCATGTGGTGATTCAAGTACTCTACACCACACACATCACAGCACAAACATTCTACTGCCATGAAGTTTAACCAAGGAATCCATGAACGAAAACATAATAACAATAATTTTTAAAGTAAAATTCAAAATACGCACTGTCCTGAGCCTCAGAAAGATAGATGGACACCAACACAGCCTGCCTGTTTGCAAAGTAATTTAATGGAATCACTTTGAATTCAGAAAAATAATGAAATTTCATAGTTTTTTTTTTTCCAGTGAAGACCTTTGTTATCTAGTTCTAAACAATTTTAGTGCCATCTTCTCTAGTAAATCCCTTCATAAACTAGGCATCAGGCACACTAATTTGCTTATTATTTCTCCCTTTCTGTTACATTTTCAACTCTTATTTCAACCCTCTGCATATGCCTCTATCCCCTTCCTATAAGGCTTTTCTCCACAACACTTTCTTACCAAACTTTACTCATTTCACCTAGTAAAACTGACCATCTTTATGTGAAACTTACTCTGGCATCCTTTGCATTCTAGCCTCCCTCCCAATCAGAATTAGCCCGCAGTCCTTGGTGACTAGTTGGATTTAATGGTTATTCATTCCAATTTTTATCACAGCTGCATGCAGGTTGGGTTGCCCTATTCGGTCATAAATTCTTCAAGAGTAGAGACTGACTCTTGTTTCACACCTTTGTGTGGTTCCTGATTCACTCTCACTCTCACTCTTCAGAAAGGAATTACAGGTTCCCAGTATGCAAGAATTATTTGTTAAATCCATGTGTGGCCAGGAAATAATAATACTGCTGGATGATAGCATCCAGCACTTCACTACATACCCAGAAACTGGACCAATGTATCTCTGTGTGTTTGGGCAATATTCTTATGGTTTAATTACAAGGTTGACGTTGCAAACACAACAGTATTTGTCCTAAAAATGGAGATGTTTTCAATTCTCTATCTTTCTCTCTCTTATACATGCATACACACACACACACACTGAAATGGCCAATAACATTACTGTGATACTGCCTTTGAAAGAAAGACACCCCCATTAAATTGCTTTTGAAGTAAAGGCACAAAGTGAGTTAGGTATGCTGAACAGGTGTATATCAAAGGCCGACTTCCCCCTGCTGCCATTAACTACATGAAAGCTTTGGGGAGTTATTCCTTTGCTCATTTTAGTGGTTTGTATAATGAGATCAGAAGACAGAAACTCTGGCAACTCTTGGATCTATTTGTAGCTGCTAGACACAGAGAGACACTCTGCAGAGGAATGATGATTCTATTTGAAGACACTGAACATCCAGATGCCTGAAGTGGCCAATAATCACCCCTGTCTTGTCTGGGTATCATCCATCGCCTTGCCTTACGCAGAGGACTTTTCTTTTCACTTTTTTTTTCTTTTCAGCCTCATGACCATGAAAAAGCTTTCTCAGTGTGCTCATTTGGCTCACTGGGAAATATAATCTTGAGAGCAGAAAAAGAGAAACACACTTTTTTTTTTTTTTTTGGTGGTATGCGGGCCTCTAACTGTCGTGGCCTCTCCTGTTGCAGAGCACAGGCTCCGGACGCGCAGGCTCAGCGGCCATGGCTCACGGGCCCAGCCGCTCCGCGGCATGTGGGATCCTCCCGGACCGGGGCACGAACCCGTGTCCCCCGCATCGGCAGGCAGACTCTCAACCACTGCACCACCAGGGAAGCCCCAAGAGAAACACACTTTTACCTGGTAAGAAATAATGTAGGAAACTAATCACACACACATACACTCTCACACACACACACACACACAAATCTATCTGCATATGATGTAAACAATATCCAACAGCCAGGGAATCTGGCCAACTCATCATGTATGTCTTAAACATTCTGGAGTGTCTCCTGAATGCTGACTTGATTTTGCACTTTTACGCTTGCATTCGCCTACTTCCTCTTTCTTTTGGCATTCCAAATAAACACTATTTGGCTTAGAACGTGATGCCAACATTGACTTCATTCCTGGTGCCTTCCATAAACAGAGTTTCTGGCTACCCCCAACTGCTGCATCTATTTCCCATTAGTACGGATGACTAATATAGTATTAGAACTGATGTCCGTACCTGGAGAATCCCCTTTTTGAATGAGACTGGATCATGAAGGATGAAAGGAAACAGCTGTAACTAGACTATTCATACTTCAGTATTTTGGGGTTGGGAGGAATGCACAAGCAAGAGAGAGATGGTTTCAAAGGCGGCAATGGGTTCTAATGGGGGGTGGGGGAGGAATTCACTTTCTCAGTTCAAGTGCCATTGAGGAAACTGCATTCCCAGAAATACTAGGTAGGCTTTTGGAAGTGCTGATCTATATCGGTCATTCTTGGGTTTTGTAAATCTTGATCTTTAAACATACTTTGGAATTTTAAAAACGTGTATTTTTCGTATGTGTTCGAATTTGCAACACTGATTGAATTCCCTTGCATTACTTGTTGCTTTCCTGAATAAGAATGTAATAGTTACGTAAATTCCTGACTCTGGGTCACACTGGGGTCTTATAACTTTGCCAGCTCAACTGGCTTCCAAAAAGCTCAGCCCAAATAAGTCAACTTCTAGAGATCTTGCATATAAGTGTCTTCTTGGGATCAGTCAAGAGCTGTGCATCATTCCTCCTCCTGATTCACTGCCACACTGTCAGAGTGTCTATATTTCCGCATGATCGATCAAGTCTAGACTTATGCCTGCTTTGTAGTCATACTTATCAAGATCCCAGTTTACAACTAAAATTGTCCCCATTTTGACAATACATTATATTGTCACTTCAACCACCTTCACATATTAGATCCCCTAAAACAATGACTTTCACATCGCAGGCCACAGCTTCACCACATCTACATAGCCTGAGGAGGTTGGTTAGAAATCAAATCCCTAAGTATCAGTCTCAGAGATGCTGATTTAATCAGGTCTACCTGGTGTCCACGAATTTATACACATTCAACTAATATTTATTGTACATATCACAAAATGCTATTTTCAGTGCTAAAAATCAGTATTAAACAGGACAAATTCTTATGTACTTTCAATGACTCTGATAACTAAAAGTGGACTTTTAAGAACTAAAAAAAAACCCCAAAACATAAACAAAAAATCATAGTCTGTGACTGTTGAAAATGCAATTAGAGATAATTATCCCGGTTCTCTCATATTTCATGAAAGAAAGTAGAGCTGAAGATGATAATGACATCAACAATAACAGGAACTATTACTTATGGAGTGATTCCATTGTCCCAAGGACTGTCTGCAGGTTTTTATATCCACTATTGCTTCTGTCGTCACAAAAAACCAATGAGGAGGATACTACTGCTATCCTCATTTTGTAGATGAGGAAACTGAACTCAGACATATCAAGAAATTTGCTCAAGGTCATAGAAATAATAAAAGAGTAAGGCTGTATTTTTACCTAAGCAGCCTGATTTCAGAGCCTATACTTTTAACTAATATGTGCAACTCCATTTTTCTCTTTTGTCTTCATCACTCAGTGAACTATGTTAGGTTAAGAACCCAGGGCTCTTGACTCTCAGGACTATTTTCTTTCTGGTCTACCATGCTTCCTCAAGTAAAACATCATCAAAGTTATTGCCATGTCTTATGCCACATAATTTTTTCACTTCTTCGTCAAAGAATAAATTCTAACACCTCTGGCAACAACAGTTAACCAATTTCTTTAAATCCATCTCTTAATTCATTGATATCCCAAGGTAACTGCTTTAAGAAATACACACTGACTGTTATGGTGGATTTGAAAAACATTAACCTGTTTTATAGGTATAGTTATACACATAAATTAAAAAAGCAAAAGGAAGATATATAGCCAGCAAATATTGGTGAGGCTTTTAAATGCTACGTGTCTCCCTCAGGACAACAGAAATCTGTCCAAAATCCATACAAAAGTAGCAGCTGAACAACTCCTGTTGGAATAAAGGTGATTTTTAGTTTCAGGTTTATTGTATTTTAGATTTGTTACCTTCATGTTGGCAGCATTTCTGCATTAAGAGACAATTCATCTTGCCAAACACATATGCAGGATTTAAATGAGGTGACTATGAAGTAACTGAAAGTTACATGTATGGGGTGATAGAAAGGCCGACACCTCTTAGAGAGCACTTGCTGTATACGTCAGACATTACGTTTGTTGTTGTTGTCTGGTTTGTTTTTTCTTTGTTTTCACATATAGCAAATAGCCATTCATTAATTCTTCACATAAATATTTCATTGGCAATTACTGGTAGTTTTCAATATAAGAAAACTGAAGGTCGCTCTCCAAAGACACAAAAACCACAAATGATGTTTCAGAATTTAAACTCAGGGTTTCAATAATCCGATATAGTGCACTCAATTCTCTATTAACTTTTCCCCTTTAATAAGCTTCTAACTGAAGACTGATGCATTCATTTACCTGCTTAATTGTTTTAAATTGCCATATAGAGTAGAAAACAGTAATACAACAACATACAGACTGAGAAAATTGAGTGTCCCTGAAAATACAGCTCTGATATCTCAGGATATGGGATCATTTTAGAACTCTGACAAAATGTTTTAACATTAGTGCCTATATGCTTCAGAATTTCCTTTTGTTATTCTTTTATTGTCCAAATGATACTGACCTAGGAATGTTAATACATATTTGTTGCTTTTCCTGTGTTTAAGGAAAGCCTATGTTTTTCTCAATTTGAATCTAAGTTTTATATCTTAATGTCTGTGTAACTGCATGCGAGATATTTAATTCTGAGCTTAGTTTTCTCATTTGTAAAATGGAAAATAATTATACTTCATAGAGAGTTGTGGAAATGAAGTGAAATATTTTATACAACATGCTCAGCAGTGCTGGGCAAATAATAAGTGCCCAATAAAAGTGAACTAGAATTTTTTAAAACAATATTTTATATATATATTTTTTTCAAAATCACATATGTATATATAAATAATTCCATATGGCTAGTTAGTACATTTAAATTAGTCATTAAGAACAACAGAAAAAACTAACTAGTCTATTGACTTCCAGATGATTTTCGTTATACATTTGCAAAGAGTTTTGGATACACTTATTCCTTATTTGTGCTAGTATTACCAATAAGTGGAAGTCATTCAGTGGCATTAGTGGATGGCAGGTCCTAAGGAATGTATCCAAGTATTAAAAAATATCTTCTCTTTAATTAAGAGGCATATGGAAGGCACACAGCCTATAAAACAAGAGAATTTTAATGAGCACCACCGGAGCACCCAATGGGACCACAAACCAACCATCTGTTCAAGAGTGATAGAAAAACGGATGAAAGAAAAGGAGCTGACCACTAGTTCAACGACATTTTCTCCAACGATCTGAGTTAATTCATGAATTAAGTATGCAAAACATACCCCAAATTTGTATGTATCTTTATTCACAAAAGCAAGTATTCCAAGGCACCACTTCGATGTCAGTGAACATTAATTAAATAAATTAAAAGTATGATAGTTTTATATTGTATAATTTGTCTCAACCTATGTCAGATTCTGGGCTACCCTTTTACCATCTCCAGCACATGTATGTTAAATCTTGGTATTACAGAGGAAATAAGTGAGGGAGCTTAACCTAAGCATTACTTCATGTATTAACTCACTCACTAATTGCATAATTTATTCCATCTTCATACCTAGGACTTGGGACAAACAGAAAAATATGTCCTAGTTCTCAGTTTATGATGTCTAATGTAATTGAAATAATAATAATGTACATCAGGCTATACCTGTCTAGCACATGTATCATCTCATCTCAATTCCTCTGATGCACAAAGAAACAGGTTATCATCCTATTTTATAAAAGAAGAAACCTGAGCACATTTTAATCAAGTGACCATGTCTTTAATGTCTTCAATTCTGTACTGACATTTTGTTACATGGCACAGAGGATGGATTTCAAATTCATACAAACTTGGGTCTAATTGTTTTCCACCATTCTGTTCTCTCTACGTCAGTTTCTCAACCTCAGCACTACTGAAATTCTGGACCAGATAATTCTTTGTCTTGAGGGTGGTTCTGTGCATCACAGGTTGTTTAGCTGTCTCTATGGCCTCAACCCATGAGATGGCATTAGCACAACTATCCACCTCTAGTCGTGACAACCAAAAATGTCTCCTGATATTACCAGGGGGACAAAATCACTTCCAGTTGAGAATCGCTGGTCTATAATACTGAGATACTATAATTTCCATCCACAGTAAAGAAGATATTGATAAAAGCAGGTGTATTCCCATTAGATCTATTAAGACTGTACATAGGACTTCCCTGGTGGCGCAGTGGTTAAGAATCCACCTGCCAATGCAGAGGACACAGGTTCCAGCCCTGGTCCGGGAAGATCCCACATGCCATGGGGCAACTCAGTCCATGTGCCACAACTACTGAGCCTGCGCACTAGAGCCCGTGAGCCACAACTACGGAGCCCATGTGCCACAACTTCTGAAGCCCACACGCCTAGAGCCCGTGCTCCGCAAAAACAGAAGCCACCGCAATGAGAACCCTGCACACTGCAACGAAGAGTACCCCTGCTCGCCACAACTAGAGAAAGCCCACATGCAGCAACAAAGACCCAACGCAGCCAAAAATAAATAAATAAATAAATTTATTAAAAAGAAAAAAATTCAAGGCCAGAGATTGCCTTATTTACTTTGCTTAAGTCCCAAGACACTCTAGCTTCTATAAATGAAGAATACACAGTAACTCTCAATGAGGGATTAGAAAGGAGTAAGAAAACATCAGTTCAAATTGTGACTCTCCTGCTCTGATTAAATTTTTGGCCACTGTATCAGCCAGCTCAGGCTGCCATAATAAAAATAACACACACCAGGTGGCTTAAAAACAGATATTTCTTTTATCACAATTCTGGATGTTGAAAATCCAAAATCAAGGTGTTAGCAGGTTTACTTTCTGCTGAGGCCTCCCTCCTTGGCTTGCGGATGGCCACCTTTTCACTCTGCCCTCACATGGCCTTTCATCTGTGTCCACATCCCCAGTGTCTCTTTTGTGTGTACACATTCCCTCTTCTTGTATGAATCCCAGCAAGAATGGATTAGAAATCCATAATCCTCACTCTTACCACCCCATTTAACCTTAACTACCTCTTTAAAGGTCTTATTTCCAAATATAGCCATCATATTCTTAGGAACTGGGGGCTAGGGCTTCACCAAATAATTTGGAGGGGACACGATTCAGTCCCTCACAACTTTGTCTACTCAAAAATTCAGTCTTCCAACTATAAAATAACTGTGTTATACTAGGTCAGTATTTTCCAAACTTTAGTCATTGGCATACTGTCATTATGACTTGGACCCTTTTCACATAGTATTTTTACTATTATTTGCTGATACTTTAAAAATTAAATTGCTGTTTAAATTGTAAATATATTTAAAAGGAAACTTTTTATCATTACAATAAATTAAAAATGGAAAATCATCATATTTACTTACCTTAAATATAAGATTACAAAATTTTTTAAATGACAAATATACACCTTATCATGCTCTAGTTCCAGGCTTTGAGCCTAAGGTCCACTCTATCTTGGTTATAATGGCAAATGTTGAAGATGTGTTAAAGACACATTAGCAACATAGTGATTCATTCTCCATGATGTATCCAGGGGGAGTGAAAGAAGGCTGAGATGAGAATAACTTTCTCACTATAAGATTCAAGGTTAATTACTGCCTTGCTAGCATGCTATCTAAAACCATCTTGTGTTCCACTAAAAATCATTCTGATTTATACCCCAGTTTCACATTCCCCACTCTGAAAAACCCTGTAATACTTGATTTCTAATTCTATTTCAAAGATCCTACCAATCTTTTAGGATGTGTAAGTGTCAAATATTAAAAAGTGGAAAGTTAATAGTGAAAGTTGTGGGGTTAACTGTAAGTCAAATGGATTGAGTACAGCCATTGAATAATGTCTTTATAATTGACATGAGAGTGCTGTACAGTTCAGCCCTAATGCGATTGTCTTAAAAAGTTCAAAGACAAGAGACTACTTTTCCCTTTTTGGTACACATATCAAAAGAGTTTTGTAATAATTCATGTTATCATGGACTGAGATTGTTCTATGATGGATAAACTCAAGGGATAAAATGTATCACTTTTGAAGTAGGTGTTACTGGTGATTGGTTTAATAATGATACAAGATGTCAAAGATTAAAAATATCAGGGGAAATGTCTATATAACATGCAAATGACTGCTAAGTGCAAGCATTTTTAACTAGATAAAGACAGAAAGCACATGCAAAAGAAAGACTTGAACATCATTCTGTCTGGAACCCTTCTATCTCACATATACTTGGAATACTTTCAAGTTCATTGCTGGAGTGAGTATCTCTCTCTCACAGAGCACCGTTCTCTCTCAGAGTTCAGAAACGTGTATACCACATCACAAAGTTGGAAATTATGTGAAAAAGCAGTGAGTGGAAAGAGAGAATGTTTTTATTTAGCAAAAGCTATTCTTAATTAAAGAAAAAAGAGACTGTTTAATTGTTTAATCCTATATTATCCCCTTCTCTGTAGATCAAGGTTGGAATTGTTAATTATAATGGCTAGTATCAAAGAGCTAGGATAATTGGATACATCTAATGAGATATATTGCCTCATGCATGGGATATCCACATTTTTGGAAGACTCTTCTTTATTCATGAATCTCTGGAGCCCCACACACTTAAAAGATGACACATTAACTCCACCTCCTGATGCCTCATCTACAACTCTGGCTTCTCCTAATACACTTTTTTTTTTATTGAAATATAGTTGATTTACAGTGTTGTGTTAGTTTCTGGTGTACAGCAGAGTGACTCAGATATATATATATATATATATATATACACACACACTTTTTCTGATTCTTAAGGACCTTATTATGAAAGCATTCTTTCACAGAATATGTACATTAACATTGACAATCTCAAGGTGGAGGGATAAATCAGGAGCTTGGGATGAACACACACATTACTTTATACAAGATATATAACCAACAAGGACCTACTGTATAGCACAGGGAACTCTAATCAATATTCTGGGATAACCTACATTAGAAAATAATTTAAAAAAGAATGAATATATGTATATGCATAACTGAATCACTTTGCTGTACACCTGAAACTAACACCACATTGTAAATCAACTACACTGCAATAATAAAAAAAAAACAACACTGACAATCTGAATCTTCCTACCTTTCAAAGAGTGAATAACTTGAGTTTAAGAATGATTCTTGTAGAAGCTATACCAAGTATTGAAGTATGCCACACTTGCCTGCCCAGAATTCATGACACTTAAGAACAGCCACTTGCTTTGCAGAGATTCCATTTGCAAGAGGCGTCCTCCACATAACAAACATCCCATCTCAGGAATGGACAAGCTTTCTGTCTACCCATTGCCTTTTAAATAGTGTCTGCAATCATCACAGTCCCTCCACTGGAGAAAAGGCCCCGGAATGCTCAAAGTAAACCACACTGTCCTCTGGGAACAGACGATCTGCAAACTCCATGTTTCCTTTTCCAGTGGGAGATATACATTTCAAGCCACTGTTCCTGAGTCTGCCTTCAATTAAGCACATGAAGATAGAATCAGCTCTTGGCCCTCCATCAGTTCACTAAATTCCTGATCCATAGAGAATAAGTAGGAACTACACTCTTCACTCAGAAAAGCTATTAACTACATAGATACCCCTGAAATCAAAACTTCACAGCACTGTAAGTTGTTCTCCATTAGCCCTACCCATTCTCATACCTGTAGTAATCACCCTCAAATGCCTATTTCCATTCACTCTCTGGGGCTCTGGAATCAAAGGTTGGTAATTTCTTAGGTCCTTTAGGAGAGGCGTTAGGAGGACCATGCACCCAGGAGTGAAATTTCAGCACAGATCCTCCAGGTTCTGCACCAGAAATGGGACACAAACTACCCAACTAGAAACATAACAGACAGTGGGGCTGGCCTGCAGAGACGGCCCAATGCCCATAATATACAATCCTTATGAAAAGAGTGTGCCTGTCTTGTGTTCCACAACAATGCACCTTACTGAAGTCAAGGGGATACCAAATTATTCTTTGAACTATAAAACAGTTTGTCTCTACCTGCGCACAGGATCCATCCACCTGGATTTTGTAGGAAACCACATCACATGGTAACTTGGTCCATCTCTCAGGGAGAAAGGAAATTTCAGATGCTTAGATTTTGAACTCCGGTAACTTGAAAACTGAGACTTTGAGAATTCCTAAGATCTCATTAATTATTAGATGCTTTGTGACAATAAATGTATAAAATTCATTCTCTTTATAACTTGGGAAAACCCAATAATGTCTCCTCCCAGGTCAGAAAGTGATACAAGCTCTCCTGCTACTGCTTCAGCAATGGTTAATAGAACTAACCCTGGTTTAATGAAACACTAAATTAAGCAGAATGAGAAAGGTGAGGAAAAAAATCACTTAATTATTTATTTGATTGATTCAGAATAAAATATCCCAAACAGGACTGCCGCCACTAAGGAAAACTGGGCTATAGTAAACTTACACCTCTAGCTTGCTGGCAACCTTTGAACTATTTGCTACACTTTGTGATCTTTTATTTTCTCCCCTATAAAATAAGAACTAAGAACAGATTATTTCTAAGCTACACTGAGTGGTGAAATTCCATATTTCAGCTAATTGAGGAGAAAAGAAAACTTAGGATAATCATATTAGAATCAGGATAAAATGAAAGATGGCTAACATAATTTAACTTACATTATTCTAACACTGTAAATTATGTGAAAAGGATGTGAAGTATAAACATGGAGGAAGAAGACAAATATCAATATTTGTAGTTGGTATGATAATCTTTTCAGAAGATTCAACTTAAACAACTGGAAACCAATTATATTAAAAAATGAAATTCAGAGAGTTTAGGGAATATGCATAATGATAAAGGATGCTTCCTTATATATTCACAAGAGCCAGTTAGCAATCATAACAAACATTTCATCTACAAAAGTAAAATGCAGATTAAAAATAACAATATGTTGAGCACATATAAAGTACATATTAAACGTGTTTAGGGGCCTTAAAAAGATTTTAATAAATTGAAAGACATACTATATTCCTTGCTAGATTCAGGGGTAATTAATACCAATAAAATTTTGATTCTTCACAAATTGATAAATGGATTTAATATAATTCCAATTATAATCACAGTGGGGTTAATGGGATTTAGAAGCAACTTTTTTTTTTTTTTTTTTTTTGCTGTACGCAGGCCTCTCACTGTTGTGGCCTCTCCCGTTGTGGAGCACAGGCTCCGGATGCACAGGCTCAGTGGCCATGGCTCACGGGCCCAGCCGCTCCACAGCATGTGGGATCCCCCCGGACCGGGACACGAACCCGTGTCCCCTGCATCGGCAGGCGGACTCTCAACCACTGCACCACCAGGGAAGCCCTAGAAGCAACTTTAATAGTCTACATTTCATGTAGAATAAGAAACAAAACAGAACACTTGATTTTTTAAAAATAGTGTGATATTGGTAAAGTAAAGCTTGCCATGCCAGGTATTAAAATATACCACATTAATAGTTTATATTATTCATTGTTCTCTGTAAGGCTGGTCCTCTTCAAAGAGCTCTATGTATGCTAATTCATTTTTTCTTTAGCACAAACCCTGAAAGGTATGTTCAGTTTGTAAATGAAGAAACTAATGCAAAGGAGAAATACGTAATGTGCCATAATATACCCAACAAGTAGGTTGCTTACAGATGATTAGAACCTAGATCAAATGACATCAGAATTTGTGCCACTGACGTCTGTGGTATACTGAGAGCTAGAAACAGACTGAGGTAGTGAGGTAGACCAATAAACAGATACAGTGAAAAAAGGATAGGAGTTAAATCAGACAGAACACAATACATTAAAAATCACATATGCATCAGTGAGTGATATCACTAAAATGGAACTTCAGGTCTCTAAATTTCTAAGGGACCAAAACAACTCATCGTAATTCTCTACATCCTGGCATTTATTTTCAGTGCATTATCACATTAAGCATCATTGATTTCATCTTAGAATTAGCAAAATCACTTTCATGTTTGGGAGTGTTCCTCCCTCTGCAATTTTTTGGAAGAGTTTGAGAAGGATGGGTGTTACCTCTTCTCTAAATGTTTGATAGAATTCACCTGTGAAGCCATCTGGTCCTGGACTTTTGTTTATTGGAAGATTTTTAATCACAGTTCAATTTTATTACTTGTGATTGGTCTGTTCATACTTTCTATTTCTTCCTGGTTCAGTCTTGGATGGTTATACCTTTCTAAGGATTTGTCTATTTCTTCCAGGTTGTCCAGTTTATTGGCATGGAGTTTTTTGTAGTAGTCTCTTATGATGCTTTGTATTTCTGTGGTGTCTGTTGTAACTTCTGCTTTTTCTTTTCTAATTTTATTGATTTGAGTCCTCTCGCTCTTTTTCCTGATGAGTCTGGCTAATGGTTTATCACTTTTGTTTATATTCTCAAAGAACCAGCTTTTAGTTTTACTGATCTTTGCTATTGTTTTCTTTCTATTTCATTTATTTCTGCTCTGATCTTTATGATTTCTTTCCTTCTGCTAACTTTGGATTTTGTTTGTTCTTCTTTCTCTAGTTCCAACAGTTGTAAGGTTAGATTGTTTATTTGAAATTTTTCTTGTTTCTTGAGGTAGGCTTGTATAGCTATAAACTTCCCTCTTAGAACTGCTTTTGCTGCATCTCATTAGGTTTTGGATTGTCGTGTTTTCATTTTCATTTGTCTCTAGGTATTTTTTGATTTCCTCCTTGATTTCTTCAGTGATCTCTTGATTATTTAGTAACATATTATTTAGCCTCCATGTGTTTGTCTTTTTTACATATTTTTCCCAGTAATTCATTTCTAATCTCATAGCATTGTGGCCAGAAAAGATGCTTGATATGATTTCAATTTTCTTTTTTTTTCTTTTTTTTTTTTTTTTCAATTTTCTTATATTTACTGAGGCTTGATTTGTGACCTAAGATGTGATCTATCCTGGAGAATGTTCCATGCACACTTGAGAAGAAAGTGTAATCTGCTGTTTTTGGATGAAATGTCCTATAAATATCAATCAAATCTATCTGGTCTATTGTGTCATTTAAAGCTTGTGTTTCCTTAATAATTTTCTGTTTTCATGATCTGTCAATTGGTGTGAGGTGTTAAAGTCCCCCACAATTATTATTAATAATAAGTTTATTTTATCTGATATGAGTATTGTTACTCCAGCTTTCTTTTGATTTCCATTTGCATGGAATATCTTTTTCCATCCCCTCACTTTCAGTCTGTATGTGTCCCTAGGTCTGAAGTGGGTCTCTTGTAGACAGCATATATATGGGTCTTGTTTTTGTATCCATTCTGCAAGCCTGTGTCTTTTTGTTGGAGCATTTAATCCATTCACGTTTAAGGTAATTACCGATATGTATGTCCCTATAACCATTTTCTTAATTGTTTTGGGTTTGTTTTGTAGGTCCTTTTCTTCTCTTGTGTTTCCCACTTAGAGAATTTCCTTTAGCATTTGTTGTAGAGTTGGTTTGGTGGTGCTGAATTCTCTTAGCTTTTGCTTGTCTGTAAAGTTTTTGATTTCTCCATTGAATCTGAATCAGATCCTTGTTGGGTAAAGTAATCTTGGTTGTAGATTCTTCCCTTTCATCACTGTAAGTATATAATGCCACTCCCTTCTGGCTTGTAGAGTTTCTGCTGAGAAATCAGCTGTTAACCTTATGGGAGTTCCCTTGTATGTTATTTGTCATTTTTCCCTTGTTGCTTTCAGTAATTTTTTTTTTTTGTCTTTAATTTTTGCCAATTTGATTGTTATGTGTCTCGGTCTGTTTTTCTTTGGGTTTATCCTGTATGGGACTCTCTGAGCTTCCTGGACTTGGGTGGCTATTTCCTTTCCCATGTTAGGGAAGTTTTTGACTGTCGTCTCTTCAAATATTTTCTTGGGTCCTTTCTCTCTCTCTTCTCCTTCTGGGACCCCTATAATGCGAATGTTGTTGCGTTTAATGTTGTCCCAGAGGCCTCTTAGGCTTGTTTTCATTTCTTTTCATTCTTTTTTCTTTATTCTGTTCTGCAGCAGTGAATTCCACCGTTCTGTCTTCCAGGTCACTTATCCATTCTTCTGCCTCAGTTATTCTGCTATTGATTCCTTCTAGTGTATTTTTCACTTCAGTTATTATATTTTTCATCTCTGTTTGTTTTTTCTTTGTTAAACATTTCTTCTTCAAGCATCTTCTTGATCTCTGCCTCCATTCTTTTTCCGAGGTCCTGGATCATCTTTACTATCATTCTGAATCCTTTTTCTGGAAGGTTGCCTATCTCCACTTCATTTAGTTGTTTTTCTTAGGTTTTATCTTGTTCCTTCATCTGGTACATAGCCCTCTGCCTTTTCCTCTTGTCTGTCTTTCTGTGAATGTGGTTTTTGTTCCAGAGGCTGCAGGATTGTAGTTCTTTGTGCTTCTGCTCTCTGCCCTCTGTTGGATGAGGCTATTTATGAGGCTTGTGCAAGTTTCCTGATGGGAGGGACAGGTGGTGGGTAGAGCTGGCTGTTGCTCTGGTAGGCAGAGGTCAGTATAGTTGACTTTCAATATTATATTAGTTTCAGTTATAGAACACAGTGATTTGATATTTTTATAGATTATACTCCCTATAAAGTTATTATAAAATATTGGCTATATTCCTTGTGCTACACATTACATCATTGTAACTTATTTTATACCAGTAGTTTGAACCTCTTAATTCCCATTACGTATCCTGCCCCTCCTGTGACCCCTCTCCCCTATAGTAACCACTAATTTGTTCTCTGAATCTGTCAGCCTGTTTCCATTTTGTTACATTTGTTTGGTTTTTATTTTTAGATATCACATATAAGTAAAAACATACATTATTTGTCTTTCTCTGACATTTCACTGAGAATAATACCTTAAGCACTATACTAGAGATTCCTTGAAACTAGAGAATATAAAAATGCAAGACAAGCAATTCTATTAATGCCCACAGATATATGAAGGTAGTAGAGGGTGGTTTTTGAAATGTTCTGGTGGTACAGAAGAGGCATGATGGACACTGGGTATGGAGGGAAGAAGTTCTTGTTGGAAGTCAATTTTCCAGCACAGCTGATCAATAAATGTGGCTTTTCCTACATATTGTGGCTCTGAAACATTTGCTCTTCACTTTTAAGAGTTTTAATACCTCATGTGAGGCTGAAGAAACAAAATAAAGCAAGAAAAGCAAAACCAACTCTTACTAGTGTGTTGTTTAGGAGGTGGTCACTCATCTATGGAAAAGCCTCTGGCAGAAACTGCTCATGTGTAAATAAAAACCAGTCACACATAAGATTAGTGGCTGCATCCAGAAAAGAAAATCATAAACCAAGGTAGATAATACACAAGTACTAACCAAAAAAAAATTTTTTTTTAAACAGATAAAATTATCCAAGACAAAACTGCATTTGAAGAATGGTGTTTTTATTTAAGAGAAAGAAAAACCAAAACAATAAAAATTTTAAAAGAGGAAATAAAAAAGAAAACAAGGATTTCAATTTTAATGGTATACAGTGATGTGTCCTGAGTTGCTCTCCATAGAAGGAGAAGAATTTAGACTTTTCCAGTAGTGATGTTTCTTCATTCATTGAGCAAACCTTTATTGAGTAACCACAGTGAGCAAAGAACTGTCATAGGTGCTTGGATCCATCAGTGAAAAATAAAGACAGAAATTATTGTCCTCTTTTGGCTTAAATTCTACTAGGAATGTGGGTGAAGACAGAAAAACAATACACATAATAAAAAAAATGAATAAATTGTGTGTTCCTTAGACGTAAGTCATGCTATGGGGGAAAAAAAGGAAAGAGGAACAGAGCAACAAGAGGTGTGCACGTGAGGGATGGGGCAAGGAAAGGTAGGGAAAGTAATTGAGGTGGGTGGGGAAAGTAGAGGAGAAAAGACAGGTAGACAGATTACGTGATGATTGGTGCCATGTGTTTCCTACAGATTTCTAAAATCACAAATACGATTTAGTATGCTAATACTAACATATTATTAGGATAATATTTTACCTTAATTTATTTTGTTTTTGGGTTTTGAGGATGTGATTTTGCTGTCTTCTCCAGAAAAATCTTTATAATATAATCCATACTTGAGCACTGCAAAAGTATTTGCTTTGTTGCTGACGATTTCTTTGTTGTTACTGCTTCTTTTGTTCTTTTACCGTGAAAATCATGGAAGGGGCATGAGTTCTACCTTTGGATCAATACCAAGATGGCAATAAAGGAGAGCCTCAAGACACAAAGCCAACCCTAAGAATTCAGTCAAGTTAGGAAATAAGAGACCCTCTTAACCAGGAGAACATAAGATTGCCAGGGACACACAGACATCTTGGGGAGGGTATCAGAGGTACAGGATCTAGAAACACTTTTTGTCAATATTTTTTAGGGAAGTCTGACCTCCATTAGTGTCTCTATTGACTAAGGTACAAAGAGAAAGTGACTTCTATAGCATAACCCATCTACTTACTGGCTGAGCTAAAACGAAAACTTATGTCACCTGGACCCAAGACTGATTTGCTTTCCATTGAGCTTTTATTGAACTCTCCCTGGTCATTGTGCATACAAGATCCCAACCTGGTCTCTGTCTTCCAAGTATATGTAGTCATGTGGCATAACATAAAATTCCTTAGCAAAATTATTCTGAGCAGGCAGGAGAAAATAATATACTAAACACAGGCACTGAAAGCAAAAAGGATAAATGGGCATCTTGATCAAAATATGCTTACATAAATCACAGCAAGATCCTTTTTGACCCACCTCCTAGAGTAATGGAAATAAAAACAAAAATAAACAAATGGGACCTAATGAAACTTCAAAGCTTTTGCACAGCAAAGGAAACCATAAACAAGACAAAAAGACAACCCTCAGAATGGGAGAAAATATTTGCAAATGAAGCAACCAACAAAGGATTAATCTCCAAAATTTACAAGCAGCTCATGCAGCTCAATAACAAAAAAACAAACAACCCAATCCAAAAATGGGCAGAAGACCTAAATAGACATTTCTCCAAAGAAGATATACAGAGTGCCAACAAACACATGAAAGAATGCTCAACATCACTAATCATTAGAGAAATGCAAATCAAAACTACAATGAGATATCATCTCACACCAGTCAGAATGGCCATCATCAAAAGATCTAGAAACAATAAATGCTGGAGAGGGTGTGGAGAAAAGGGAACACTCTTGCACTGCTGGTGGGAATGTGAATTGGTTCAGCCACTATGGAGAACAGTATGAAGGTTCCTTAAAAAACTACAAATAGAACTACCATATGACCCAGCAATCCCACTACTGGGCATATACCCTGAGAAAACCAAAATTCAAAAAGAGTCATGTACCAAAATGTTCATTGCAGCTCTATTTACAATAGCCCGGAGATGGAAACAACCTAAGTGCCCATCATCGGATGAATGGATAAAGAAGATGTGGCACATATATACAATGGAATATTACTCAGCCATAAAAAGAAACGAAATTGAGCTATTTGTAATGAGGTGGATAGACCTGGAGTCTGTCATACAGAGTGAAGTAAGTCAGAAAGAAAAAGACAAATACCGTATGCTAACACATATATATGGAATTTAAGAAAAAAAATGTCATGAAGAACCTAGGGGTAAGGCAGGAATAAAGACGCAGACCTCCTAAAGAAAGGACTTGAGGTTATGGGGAGGGGGAACGGTGAGCTGTGACAGGGCGAGAGAGAGTCATGGACATATACACACTAACAAACGTAGTAAGGTAGATAGCTAGTGGGAAGCAGCCGCATGGCATAGGGATATTGGCTTGGTGCTTTGTGACAGCCTGGAGGGGTGGGATAGGGAGGGTGGGAGGGAGGGAGACGCAAGAGGGAAGACATATGGGAACATATGTTTATGTATGACTGATTCACTTTGTTATAAAGCAGAAACTAACACACCATTGTAAAGCAATTATACCCCAATAAAGATGTTAAAAAAAAATATGCTTACCATTTTGCAATCTGAGTGTAATCTTTAGTGAGTAATTTATATTAAATCTAATAAAAGTATGTCAGAAAGTTTATGACCAAATGTAACACAAATCATGAATGAGGGCCACAGTGAATAAGGACGGATTATGTCTGCTATCCACATAATACAGGAGAAGGCAATACAATACGTTCAGACCTGTGAAAGTTTCAAACTATGACTAAAAAGTTCTTGCTGAAGTACATGCATTTTCCCAGTGGCTGCATATGTTGGCCTGACAAAACCCATGGTTGGGCAATGGGTCCCAAGGTGTTAACGTTAAATTCCCACTCACATAGTAAGTTCTTCAATTCATGCGGCTGAGCTGACAGCACTATAGAATGCTTTTCCATAAACAAATTCCATTCAATAACCTGTTTTCCCCTTTAGTTTCTGAAGAGAATTGTAATGGCAAGCTAAGACTCTTACACAGAACAAAGGAGAGAAAAATCTTCATTTAAATAGAACCTTCAGACAACATTGTTCTTTATAATGTTCTGCTCCCTGAGAGTAAACTACAAATGTCCCTTTCATCTCTACTAATTGTTGAAAAGTTTGTGTAAATGTCCTTTCATTCTACAATAATGACAGCAAAAGGGAAATGCTCTTGTCTAATCTTGTGTAATAGGTCTGCCTAGTATTTAAGCACAGAAGTTCTGGATTTAGACAGACCTGAGTTTACATCTCAGATCAAGCTATGTAAAATTGAGCACTTTCAGAAAAATTACTGGAGCAAGGTTTAATCATCTATAAAACAGGGGCAATATTTACATCTAACACATAGGGTATTTGTTCATTTTGATCAAAATTTTTTGTGTAATACATTTACCAAAGATCTGGCCTATAAAAACTCTTTAAAAACAATATTATAAATATATCATCCTCTAAAAGTAGTGGATACTCATTTCAAACAGTCAGAGGTAACAATGGCATTACAGTAAACATAAAAATTGATATGTATGGTAACATCCATGTCAGTGTTCATGCACATGAAGAATTAATTTGTTTACTAAATAGTAACTAAGTAAGAATACTGAGAATACTAAGAATAATACGTATTATTAATACGATTATTTATTACTAGGCATTGATGAGTCTACTACATTCTAGACATTTTAAATCAGATATTTAATCTATTAATTTATTATACAAAGAAGAAAATGGAGATATAGATGTACAATGACTTTAGCTCTAAAGTCACAATTAGTTGATGAAAAAGGTATAACTTAAACTCTAGTCTTAATGAACATAATGAAATTAATGAATGAACATAACATTATTCTTTGAACTGAATATGATTATGTTACATCATTCATGAATTTAGGAGAGGGATCTGTACTATCTAGGGAATACAATTAGGAGAGGTTATGATAAGTATTGTTGAGAAGCTTTTAAGATTGAGATAATGGGAAGGATTGAATAACAAGTGAAAAAGTATCTTAATGAAAAAAGAGATAACATGTTGATGAACAGGATTACTTAATATATTATAAATGTGCCAATTCACCCTCAAATGAATTTAAACATATTTGGAAGTCTAATGAAATTTCAGCTGCACTTTTTGGAAAATTTATGTAGGAAAAAATCATGGAAGCTCAAGACAATCATGAAAATTTTGAGCAAATAGAAAATTTGCACTAGCAGATTTAAAATATTCTCCAAAATATTATTAAAAATAGTTACTTGGGCTGAAATAGACAAAAAATGAAATGGAACACAGAAACCAGAAACAGAACATTCTATGTATGAGAACTCAGTTTATGACAGATACAGGAGATCAAAACTTACTTAGGAAACAACTGATTAGTTTATGGATACACTGTGCAAGTTCTCATTACATGAAAATAATAATGTAAATACTTCACAACATACAAAGATAAACCTTTAAGGGTTTATATATTTAAATATGAAATTTAGAATTATAAAGGGAAAAAAGGAAATGATAGACTACCATTGCTCAATGGGAGAGAGAGGATTTATGCCTGTCATGGAAAAAATAAACTATATAAGAAAAATTTGCTGGGTTAAAATCCATCAAATTTAAGGACTTCCATTCAAGAAATGAAAACATAGACAAATACAACAGACATAAGTCAAGTTGAGGCAAGTTATTTGCAAAATTTAAAACTGAGGATAAATAATAATTTGAATTGACAAGATTTGGCTGCAAAACAAGAAAATGAGAGGAAATCAAGAACAATAGGTATATTAAATGAATAGGAAAGTCACATAGGGGATGCAAATGTATGACAAGTATATGACCAAAAAGTACAATCAACAAAATAAAAATTTACAGAACAAAAGGAGATCACTTTGCATTGTCATTTCCCATAGACTAGAAAGCTGGATAATGCTTGAGAAAGTGAGGGAACAGAAAGTACCTCTGGGTGCTGCCTGGATTGTAAACCAACCTAGCCATTTCAAAGAGCAATGGTCATTAGTATGTATATTCCCTAGACTAAAAATCACAACCCTAGATGTGTCATCCCTGCAAGATATTGTCAGAAATGATCCTAAGGATTGCTCTGGGAGGATATTCCAAAGGAGCTGTTTCTACAAATGATACAAGGTAGGATTTCAACCTAGATATTTCTCAGTACCAGGAGACAGTTCTCTCATACTATCTATAAACAACTGAAGATAGCTGTGATGCCTTCTCTTTCATCACCCACATTCTCATCTTAGGCATGTGTGTGATGCCTTCTTCTTTCATCACCCACATTCTCGTCTTAGGCATGTGTGTGATAGGAGTTGATTTCTATCACTAGCAGAATCCATATATAACTGTGGCTTGTGCATTTGACTAAATAGTGAACAGTAATATTTTGAAGCTTTATGTTGTATTTGCATATATTGGATTTGAATACAGAATTGATCCATTTTATTTGCATAGAGCCACATGTATAGGTTGAAAATCCAATTTTAAAAGGAAAATATCCTGTAAGAAATAATGATTTATAGAATAAATGCAACATATGAATGTATATATTTATATGTATGTGTATATATACATATAGGCACACACATACACACATATATATCATGAATATACAAAGCCTCCACTATTTTACTAGTTTCCAACATATCTAAATAGAGTACACAGAATGTAAATATATGTGTCTTTATACATGCATATATATGATCCATCTCAGTTGGCTGAGAAGGTCTAGGATCAATGATACGCCAGTAGCAGTAAGCACACCTTGTGCTTAGGGAAAAAAACAAGAAAAATTATTCATGACATTTGTTAAAGACAATATCAAAGAATATATTCAAGGGAGAGAGTACTATAATGAAGTAGTACTCCCTCCCTTTTTAGTAGGCAAGAGAGATGAGTGCAATTCTGGACACAATAAGGAAAACTGGGGATTTATAGTCAAGGGCAGGGGTTGCAGGGTCCAGGTAAGGAGGGGGGTGGCAGATGGAAAACTACTAAGAGGTAGGGTGATTCTTTGCTCCAAAAGGGTTTTTCCTGAGAGCAGGCCAGGGTGATCAGGTGGTCAGACAAAGAGTAGGGGATTTCTGATAAACTGACTCTGCAGGATCCTTGCTAAACTGTAATAATTGAGTCACAGACAGAGCCCCAAGTTTAGGGTCTGGTCAGAAAGAGGACTCAGTTTCATCATCTGAATAATGAAGAAGTTGGTCTAGCTAATTGCTAAGCTTTTCTAGATGATATTCTTTTTTTTTTTTTTGGTATTGGGTATCTACTCAATCAAGATGTAGTTAATATTCAATTAATCCCCTTAGAGAAACAAGATGTTGGAGATGGATTCAACATGACATTTATTTTTCAGTGAGAGACACATTGGTGGAGTTGAGGAATCTGGCGGGGATTCAGAATTGGAAAAGGATTGTGGTACCAAGGGTAAAACAGGAGCTGCTTAAAAATATACATACATACATACATATATATGTGTGTATACATATATGTATATATATATAATGCATACATACATACTTCTTATTGCTACCACCCAAGTTCCTAGCATACCACATGCCTTATTCATTTCAGAGGTCAACTTCTTTGTCTCTGTCCTATTTACACATAAAATCCACATGGTGTTGACTAAGAATCTCACAAAACACTGAAAAGAATTGGTAAAAGAATGTCTGTTTCTCTTCACAGATTCCCTTTTCCCAGTCACACAATTTATCACCTTGTTTTCCCAGTATGCCTGAGAGCCAAGAGAAGGTGAAAACACAAGAAAACTTAATATGCCCACAGAAGGGAGAAAGAATGTACAATGCATAACCACAGGAGAAGTTAGACACTGAAAATATAAAGAATTGAAAGCAGTTTGGATTTAAGGTATGACATTATTAAGTGTGACTTTTTTTTCCTTCTAAAAAACAAATATGTCATTTGCTATACCAGAAATATATATTGTTTTCCATAATTTCAGTATGCAAACTTAATTCCTTAGCACTGCAGGTCTATATAATCAGACCCTATCTTTTGAAACTGAAGTCTCCAGATAAAATACAGTGAGAAGAAAAAAACAGTATAACTGTTATGTGTATAATCCTTATGCAAATCGGCTGGTATTCAAATATACCCCTCAAAACTGTGTGACTTTGGATATGTTGTGTAACTCTCTGTATCTTACCTATATCGATGCAGATTCCCCATCTGTAAAATGGGAAAATTAAGTCTTTAATTGTGTAGAAGGGGAGAAAAGAGGCAGATTGAATCTCACTGTGGGTGACTTCCTTTACTTAGTTCATGTACCTTGGTTTTGTTGTGCTAACCTAAAGACTGTTGGGATTAAGAACACTTTCTTTCTCTTGTTTTCTGCAGTGCAAGACAGATGTCTTGGGACACTGATTTGCTTGAGATCCCAAATTTCTCTCCAGTGAGCTGTTTCAAAGTATATACTTGAGACGGTGACATGTTTTATAAAGGATTAGTAAAAATCTTTTGCACATTCTTCAATTAACTTGTTTGCTAAGCTGACATTTTTATGTCCATCTCCAGCTCTCCTGTGTCTTATTCCAATACTGGTTCTAAGTATAAGATAGAGGAGAGTTTCACACAACCCGCTGTAAACACCACATTCTCATGTAAGAATCATGAGAATTAATTGTAGGAGAATATAAAAATGCTCTCAGAACAGCCCTGATTCACACTAGGACCACAAAAATTATGGCTTAATGAACACTTAAGCTTCACCACATTATATCCAGATCCTAAAACATCACACTCTCATACACAAATGCATATTCATACATACGATTTTTGTCACAATTTAAAATTCAGTATTCAAAACCTCCTTCTCTATTCCATTCCATTTTAATCAAGTCTATTTATTTGTAAGGAAAAAATCCACACAAATTCGTTCAAATAGTGAATGTCTGACTGAAGGGTCGAAAAGTATAAAATCATACACGGTTGCATCCTTCTTTCTCTCTCACACACAAACATGTGCGCATGCACACAAACACACACACGCACACATGCATGCACGCACACACATGCAGAGTTCTCTTCTTACTGGCCAGGTGTCTCCTCAATTCTCCTCTCTATAGATAACTTTTTTTGCTTATTTTGGTTTGTTTATCCTCATACTTTACCTTGCATGTAGATTCTACCAGTCTTGTCAGCCTACCTTTTCACAACTACCTGTGGAGGGGGATGCGTGTGTGTATATATGTGTGAGTGTGTATATGTGTGTGCATGTAGTATGTATTTAAAGGATTCTCTGGAAACTAAAATATATATATATATATATATATATATATTTTTTTTTTTTTTTTTTTTTTTTTTTTTGCGGTACGCGGGCCTCTCACTATTGTGGCCTCTCCCGTCGTGGAGCACAGGCTCTGGACGCGCAGGCTCAGCGGCCATGGCTCACGGGCCCAGCCGCTCCGCGGCATGTGGGATCCTCCCGGACCAGGGCACGAACCCGTGTCCCCTGCATCGGTAGGCGGACTCTCAACCACTGCGTCACCAAAGAAGCCCTAAAATATATTTTTCAAATAAAAATTCTATAGGAAAATTTGGGAGATTATGAGCCATAAACATTTTAAACATCTTTCTTTAATTATAATTTCCATGGAAATTCTATAATTAAAGTGTACAACATAAATGTATAGTTGGATGGATTTTGACAAATGTGTGTAATCGTGAAATAAGCACCACAATCTAGACTTAGAACACTTTCATTATTCCAAAACGTTCCTTATTATCCCTTTGCACTCAGTCCTCACAAGCACTCCTCACTCCAGGCAACCCCTGCTCTGTAATACTTGAAAATTCTGGTCTTTAGGTCTAGTAATACTACTAGGTAGACACTCATAGCTCACTGTGGTTTTAATTTGCAATTCCCTTATTACTATTGATTTTGAGCATCTTTTTATGTGCTTATTTGCTTTTGTAATACATTCTTTGGCTAGATATGCATTCAAGTCTTCTACCCATTATTAACAGGTTGTTTTCCTTCTAGGAATCAACATTTTAAATCGTACCTATTTGACTGCAGTAATGGAACAAACTACTTGAATAAAATCAAAAAAGACACATTGGCAATATTGCCTTCGTTGACTGTCAAACGCTTCACTTCAAATATTTAAGTAGACTTTCTTTTAGAGTTTAAATTTCATGTTTCATTGAACACTGTTCCAGATGTTCATGGGGTACCTTGGTGTGGGGTTTGGGAGTGGCAGGTAATACATTTTTGCTGTTTTAAACTGATAATTTTGTTGTAGTTAGTTATGCAGCAATAAAACACAAACTTGGTAGAAATAAAAGCAGAAATAAACAAATGGCACCTAATCAAACTTACAAGCTTTTGCACAGCAAAACCATGAACAAAGTGAAAAGGCAACCTACAGACTGGGAGAAAGTATTTGCAAATGACACAACCAAGAAGTGCTTAATTTTCAAAATACACAAACACCTTATATAACTCAATAAAAAGAAACAAACAACCCAATCAAAAAATGGGCAAAAGATCTAAATAGACACTTTTCCAAAGAAGACAGAGATGGCCAGCAAGCACAAGAAAAGGTGCTCAAAATCGTTAATTATTAGAGAAATGCAAATCAAAACTATAATGAGATATCACCTCACACCAGTTAGAATGGCCACCATCAAAAAGTCTACAAATAATAAATGCTAGAGAGGGTGTGGAGAAAAGGGAACTCTCCTACACTGTTAGTGGGAATGTAACTTGGTGCAGCCACTGTGGAGAACAGTATGAAGGTTCCCTAAAAAACTAAAAACAGAGTTACCATATGATCCAGTAATTCCATTCCTGGGCATATATCCAGAAAATACAAGAGCTCTAATTCGAAAAGATACACACACCCCAATGTTCACAGTGGCACTATTAACAATAGCCAAGATATGTAAGCAACCTAAGTGTCCATCAACAGATGAACGGATATGGGACCTCCCCATTGGTGTGGTGGTTAAGAATTTGCCTGCCAATGCAGGGGACACAGGTTCGACTCCTGGTCCAGGAAGATCCCACACGCTGAGGAACAACTAAACCTGTTAGCCACAACTACTGAGCCTGTGTGCCACAACTACTGAAGTTCGCACACCTAGAGCTCATGCTCCACAACAAGAGAAGCCACTGCAATGAGAAGCCCACGCACCACAACGAAGAGTAGCGCCCGCTCGCTGCAAACAGAGAAAGCCTGCATACAGCAATGTAGACCCAACACAGCCAAAAATTAATTAATTAATTTTAAAAAAGATGAATGGATAAAGAAGATGCAGTATATACATACAATGGAATATTACACAGCCATAAAAAAGAATGAAATAATGCCATTTGCAGCAACCTGGATGGACCTAGAGATTATCATACTAAGTGAAGTCAGCCAGACAGAAAAAGATGACTATATGATATCACTTATATGTAAAATCTAAGAAATAGTACAAATGAACTTATTTACAAAATAGAAACAGACTCACAGACATAGAAAACAAACTTATGGTTACCAAGGGGAAGGGGAGGAGGGATAAAGTGGGAGTATGAGATTAACACATGCACACAAACACATAGAAAATAACAGAGATTTACTGCATAGCACAGGGAACTATATTCAATATCTTGTAATAAACTATAATAGAGAAGAATATAAAAAAGAATATAAATATATACATATATATGTATAACCGAATCTTGTAACTTTGCTGTACTCCTGAAACTAACACAATATTGCAAATCAACTATACTTCCATTAAGAAAAGAATACAAATTCAAGCAAGATAGCTATTTTTTAATTTTTCAAGCCTTACAGTCCTATTGCAAGTATTCAGCTCTTTGGTAGTAGTGCAAAATCAGCCACAGACAATACATAAGTAAGTATGTATGGCTATATACCAATAAAGTTTTATTTACAAATAATGTTGAAAGTTTATTTAGCTCATGGGCCACTGTTTTCAGACTCCTAGTGTAGAAAATCTAGGGGGTTGTAGATACTAAGCAGTTTTTGCTTTAACCCAACAAAAATAGGATACCATTGGATGGCTTTAGCATGGAGATAAATTGTTAGGTTTACATTTTGAAGATCACTCTACCTAAGATCGTAATAATGTATAAGAAAATGGAGTAAATCAGAGTGCAAACTATAGAATAATTTGTTGGTTATTGCAGTTGAGAGATTTTGCTAGAAGGATGATGGTTAGAAGGGTGACAGAGACGGAAAGAGGTCAGTCTGTGTGTGTTTGTGTGTGTGCACACAAATGCATTAAACCCTCCATCAGGACAGAAACTGTACACTTTTTGACATTTTCCTTTCTATGAATAAACAGATTCTGCAACATCTGTAACATAATTCAAAAGAAAGAGGAAGAGCTTTATCTATGAGAATGGCATTGGAGTGATTAAATGATTTCCTGTACACAGTGGATTTATATGAGTTATAGGGAACAGAACAGCTCTACTGACCGGGTGATTTAATGTTTTCTTCCGAACAACTTGCAAAACATTATGAGATGGTGAGAATGATATCACCAGAGGCATTTTGAAACTGTCTGAAATTGATTACTGCTAGACAATAGCTTCCTTTTTGCCTTGCTTCTTCTCAGAGGGTCTGCTGTTTGAAATACTATTTTTGAAAGCCTTTTTTACTGGAATGCTTTCTTATGCACTAAATGGTCTCTTCTGTAACAAAGCACCCAGCTCAGTGACATATACACAGTAGGCCTTAAGAAAACGTTAGCGGACTCAATCTCACTTGGTTGAAACAAAGTCATTTTTATATTAAGTCTGGGTTTAAAATACTAGAGCAAAGTCCAGAATTACAGTAAATACCAAGTTATATAGATTCAACATTATTTTTCTTCACAGGGAAATTCAAAACTATATGAGACATTTCTCCCTGCATCTCTCATGTTTCCACATGTGATGCTTGTGCCACAGTTCATGCTTGAACACATTACCTGGGTCATTACTCAGAGTTGTGTTTGCAGCAAGGGGTGAGGCAACATCTCCCCTGGGGACAAAGGTTTACTTGTCTCCTGCTTGCTGTAAAATGGTAGGCTTTGTAAGCCCAGTGTTTCCCTTTTGCATTTAGAACCCTCTGTGTAGCAGGCATCTGTCTAGACCGTCTGCGTGGCATTTGTGGGGCAAGCAGAACTGATACAAACATGTAGATATTCATGCGACTTACCGTGCCATGAGTGATGAAGTCCTTTGTCTCTGACCAAGCAGTTTCATGTCTTCTGCCAGCATCTACTAAAAAAAAGTATCAGGCTCAACTTACTAGATTTTAAATAGGGTATAATCAAATCCCAGTCCTCGGAAAAATGCTTTAAGTTTTATATTGTGCATAGATATTCCATATTGAATACTTCTAATTATATACACAAAAAGAGGGAAACTATTTATAATTATATATATATATACACACACGCACACACAAATACATATGTCTGTTTAGTTTTATTCCCTTATTAAAATTCATCATCGTGAAAATATACTATTTTATGCTAATGACATTTCCCCAAATATTTATGAAATAACATCATTGTTAATGACATAAATGATAATAGCTTTATAGTTTACACAACACTTTTTTAAAGCTTGCTTTTGATTCTCAAACTTTGAGGCCTGTATGGAGTATATTATTACTCCAAATATAAATGAAAAGGTTTGTGTAATTTTTTCAAATAACTGTAATGTTTAAAACCTATACTTATAATTTGAAATTGTCCATTCTATATTGTTCAAAATATCATTCAAAATATAGTACACTAAAAAAAATTATTTCAAGATGATTTATTTAGTCATTCATTCAAAATATTTCTTCAAACACTGCATGACTTATACAGTATATATTGTGTGTATGCATGCCTATAAGAGAGAGAGAGAATAAGCAATTGCACACAGTACAATACACAGGTAGGATGAGGACAATTGGTTAAAATGTCTGGTTCCCTTTTATAGTATTACCACATTAATTTTTGGTTATTAGACTCAAACATATTTATTGAAATAATTTTGGGAACTTTAACTACATTGTCAGTATCTTAGTTGGGGATAGAAAAGAGAACAAGGTAGGGTCAGGAATGGAGTTAGCTGAGAATCATGAACTCTTATAGAGACCCCAGTATCAGAATCTCAGTCTGAATCAAACCTCAGATTCCTCTGCTACCTTGTGAGAGAAAATCACAACATTTATTTAAAGTGCATATATAAATAATATCCCTACATAAATCGTAAAGCTCTGAATACCATGTTTCAAGTTTATGTGTAAATTCTGTATGATCTTTATTGTGAAGGCCCTGACTTCCTTCTTGATACACAGATTGGAATCCTCAATTGTCAAACTAAGAGACAATTGAAGGAATAAGTTGGTGTCTCGGTCAGAGGTGAACATTTGCTAATCTTTCAGGTCTTGGTGCCTAGCACAGTGCCTTGACAAAGAGAAGGTACACGTACACACACACACACACACAGACACACACACACACACACACGATATAAAAAGAGAAAGGAAAGAGTGAGAGTAGTAAAATTGAATGAAGAGGTCAAGAAGACTCTTCTTTAAGATAACCGATGAAGCAAGCATGAGCCTTAGACAACCCTTGGATGGATTACTCTCAGACTATCAAAAGACAACACAGTCAGAAAATAATCATAAAAGAATTATTATAAAACTCTGTAATCACAAGGTACAAGGGAGAAGTAGAAATCAGGTAAGTTGGCTGGGGTAGGGAAGGCAAATTACATTGAAAATTTAAAAAGGGACTAAAGAAGAATTAAGAGAAAGAAAATAGGAAAAAGAATAATGAAGAAAGGCAGAGAGGGAGGCTGGGAAGGGGAGGGGAAGAAAGAGAAAGGAAGGAAGAGAAAAAGAAAAAGAGAGAGAGAAAAGAAGGAAGGAAGGAAGGAAAGGAGGTGGGAGAGGAAGGAAGGAAGGAAGGGAGAGAGGGAGGGAGGGAGAAAGAGAAGGAAAGAAGGGGGGGAGTCAAACTTGTTTAGTCTAGCTTCACTTTCTTCCTATATGATTAGTAAATCAACTAGAGCTTCTGTTTGAACCTTTCAGCAGGAGAGGAGGGGAGAAAATGGCTGTTTTTTATACACTTGACTTAACCACGCCTGCCATTTCACTGGCAGTCTCTGCATATTCCCCTGACAGCACCTGGAGAGGGTGCCTGTAGAACACCAAAAGGGTGGTGGGAAAATATGACATGTGACACCAGGGCAAGATCTGATCCTCAACAAATGAAATCTGTCAGCCATCTCCTCAAAGGCTGCCACCTTTCATATCCCTGCTTGGCTGAGCTAGCTTTTTACAGGGACTTATTGTATTATTCAGCTGGTTTGATTTTCCTTTTTATGACAACCCTCCCCTGGAGACCATCCATCTCTTTACAATCTTGGAGAACGACTCTAACTGAATGGCATTTCAATGTAATTTATAACTCTCTACTGTAAACACATATATGGGTTGTATCTTAGAACTGGAAAGAATGCGAATGGCTAGCCTTGGGTCACTATTACTTGGGATGAAATTAGTACCAAAACACTTAAGGAATTTAGATGGGCAAACTGAATGCAGATGAAAGAACAAAAAACAAAAAACAAGCAAACATAAACACCCAGAATGAAAAATGGAAAGATTAAGTTCCAGTTCTCTATGGTCATTAGTTAGTTTTGTATTCACAGGCTTCCCAGGGAGCTAGGAGGAGGGTGTAAAATAATCTATAATTCAGAGTTATTAACAAAGTTGTAGAAAACAGCATCCAGAACTGTAACATTTTAAAGATACAAGAAACCTTAAAACGTACCTAATTCTTTTGGAAGACTCAAATTGTTAATATCTCAATTCTCCCACAGATTCACGACTGCTCCAATCAAAAAAAAAGAAAAAAGCATGCAGGCTTTTTATTTGTAGATGCTGACAAGATGATTCTCAACTCATCTGGGAATGCAAACACTCTAAGAACAGCCAAGACAATCTTGAAGAACAAATTCAAGAGCCCAGTACCTGATTTTAAGACCTTCCCTAACCGCACGGTAATTCAGAGAGCATGCGCGCCAGCCAGCTCTTCCCTCCGTGGTTTCTCTCCGCTCCCGCCGGGAGCACCGCCTGCCCCGGTCCGGGTCCTCTGAGCCTGACCCCTCTCCACAGCGCTCAGTGAGCACGCTGGGCGCCCCGCCCAACTGCAAAAAAGTACGGTACTCGCTTAGGAATATACAACAAGGGTCACCTGATTTGTAGCAAAGTTTCCAAGTGGAAAGCAAAGTCTTTTCAATAAATGATACTAAACTGCTGTTGAGTAGATAACTAAGCGCGAAACTTCTGGGTCATAAAATATTCTTAACTTTGTAAGAAACTGCCGAAGAGTCTGACCAGCTGATAATATCAGGAGAATTCCTAATGTCTCCCTCATTATTGCCAACATTTGGTATTGTCTGCCTATCTCTTCCGGCCTTTTGGGCCTTTGGGGTAGTTGGCAAGTGCTACCACGTTGTGATTTTCACAAGCTTTTTCTCATGAGGCTGATCACCTTCCCAGGGCTCATTAGCCCTTTGAATCTCCACTTGTGTGAAATGCCTTCAAGTAGTATACCCCCTCTTCTATTGGGTCGTTCATCTTTTCCTTAAGGATTCATCAGAGTTATTTTATATATTCTGAAAATAAAATATGTGCTGTGACCATCTTCCCTCATTCTATTGGATTGTTTGGTCACTCTGGCAATAGAAAAAAAAAAAAAAAGAGGCCAAGGCTAGCACAAGAAATGCCACGATGACTGATAATAATCCTCAGAGCAATGGAAAAGCAAAAACAGAATTAAGAACAAATGGCTGCCTGATTGTCTCCCTTTGCAGAAGTACCTGCTTGCAGTTTTGTTTTCAGAGCTGCTCCAGGTCTTTGCTCAGAACCCTCCAACCCCACCTTTAGCTAGAGTTAACGTAAATCTTTAAGCCAAAGGGTCCAGAGATATAGGGAAGCTACAAACAATAACAATAAAACCAGCTGGGATGAAGACAGCAATGAATCTGACCTCCAACAGACCCCGAGTCTCATTATATGTTGATTTTACTCCACTAGCATACTAAAAGGCACACCTACCAGCAGCCATTACCAGACCCAAAAAAGACGCAAAGGGGCTTCCCTGGTGGCGCAGTGGTTGGGGGTCCGCCTGACGATGCGGGGGACGCGGGTTCGTGCTCCGGTCGGGGAAGATCTCACGTGCCGCGGAGCGGCTGGGCCCATGAACCGTGGCCGCTGAGCCTGCGCGTCTGGAGCCTGTGCTCCGCAATGGGAGGAGCCACAACAGTGAGAGGCCCGCGTACCGCAAAAAAAAAAAAAAAGGACCCAAAAAGGATAGAAAGGGGGTGGCACCGCCCTCCCTGGAAAAACTTTGCCTCTTCCCGGTACACTAATGCATATGCCTCCCCATCATTAGCCTCATGCCTCTCCCCTTTGTCTTTACTTTTTTTATTTTCTTGCGGTACGCGGGCCTCTCACCCTGTGGCCTCTCCCACTGCGGAGCACAGGCTCCGGACGCGCAGGCCCGGCGGCCATGGCTCACGGGCCCAGCCGCTCCGCGGCACGCGGGACCCTCCTGGACCGGGGCACGAACCCATGTCCCCTGCATCGGCAGGCGGACTCTCAAACACTGCGCCACCAGAGAAGCCCTGTCTTTACTTTTAAAAATTGAATCCGTCTTGCCACGTGGGCGAGATGTTGATCTATGAACTTAGTTCCTGCTTCTCTGTTCTTTGGCCGCTAAATAAAGCTTGTGCTGTATTGCTCTCAGCTTAGGTTTTGTTATTCGACTGCTTGAACCTGATGGGAAAAAGAACCTGTCCCCACCAAGGCAAGAGAGCCTTGGCCAGGCTAGGGCAAGAGCAAGGTGCTTATGACAATTCGGTAACAGTTTGACATTTGGAAAGTACTGAACCAAAATAACCGATACAGCTACCCACCAACCAATTAGAACTGAATGGCTTTTTCACCTTGTTTGTGGTTTTTACCTTTATAGTCTCAGCCCCAATGGTGGGACTCACTTTGCGGTATCTGGCCTGACTGGGTCTCCCTGGGTTGCACACCCTTTAAGACCCTGGTGTTACTTTGCCTAACAGTAAAGTTGCCCGTCAGGGCTTTTCTTTCAGTTGACAACTCTGTGTTGGATCCTTTGAACACCGAAGTTCTCAATTTTCGTATAATCTGATATATTCACTTTTTTCTTTAACGTTCAACAATTTTACTGTCCCATTCAGAAATTCTTTAATCCTCTCCAAAGAAATCATGATGTTGTCTTATGTTTCCTCTGAAAGCTTTATTATTCTCCTTTCATATTTAGTTCTACAATATATCTAGAATTAAATATTTGTTTATAATAAGCAAAGGAAATTACATGCGAGACTTGTCCTGGGCCACCTTTTGAGAGGAGATCTCCGCACCCAGCTACAAGAATCTTAAAAGTTTGCATGGAGGCTTTAACTGGGTTCAGTCAGGTATTCAGTGCAGATGATCTCAATGACACATTACTCTCTAAAAGCTATATTCTTAAACTGGCTACAGCTGTGGAAACAGTGGGCGGAACTACATTCCTGATTGCCTGAGCCCGGGGGCAGGTTCACGGAGGTCATGCCCTGTCAGTAACCTCCTCCAACAGTGGCTGGGGTACAATATACTTTTTCTTTCTCTTTTGATTGTCCAAGTGACTCAGCACCATTTATTGAAAAGGTTTTCCTCCCTTGCACTTCAGTATTGTTTTTAGAGAATGCTAAAAGAGGCCAGAAGGATGTTAACTTTATATAGGTAGTGTATACATAGATATATGACTTCATCTAGATAAAGTAAAACTCCATTGAGCCATGAACCAAACGTTAGTGCAACTTACTACTTTTAAGTTATACTTCAATACAGAAATTATTGTTATGTACATTGATATTCATGTAATATTGGCAAAGATGTTTTAAATTAATGATATTACGTCTTTCAACTCTTTCAGGTTAGGTAAGGTTAAACAAGGTGCTTCTATATGGATGAAAAACAGGTTAAGTTAATAACAATTTGTTAAGTTTAGTAAAACTTGATGCACGTTCCAGACATTGAGGAAAGTAATGACTCCATTGACTAGAAAATTAATTTTCTTGCAAATTAGATGATTTTCAGTACTTTTCTCGAAAAATAGTATAGGTGTACGTAATGGAGGTATCTACTGACAGACCGTTGAACATTTTTTGGTGATAGAGGATTATGAAATTTTTTAATTGCAACTTGAAAGGGGCTTGCCAAATTGAGTGATTTTATATGGCAAAACTTTTATTCCCTTCTATTTATCTGTGTACATGCGTACTCAGCATTTATCTCTGTTTAATAAAAAAAAGTTTAACTGGTGTTGGTCTTTGTCCCATTCTACTGAGAAAAAATATTCTTCTGTGAATAAATGATTTACTTGATAAAAAGTTCCTTTCACAGTAAGAATCCAACTTAGCAAAAATATTTTTATGTGATTAAGGTTGGAAAAAATTATGCTAATATTTTTATATTAATTGCAATATAATATTAATCTAATTTAGTTCAAAGACTTAGAACCTTTTAGCTGTAGGATGCTATAATATAAAAATATTTCATGTGCATAATTTATAAATATTTTACAAATGCATTTTATTATAAAGTATGGTATGATGAAAAATAAAATACTTTACAGGATAAACAATTACATTAGGATAAACTTTTTTAAAACAGTGAAAAAAATAAGTTCAAGTAGAAAAAAATAAAACTCTGTTAAAGAAAAGTTTTCTTGTTAATTTATAAAATGATTGATGGTGGTGTGATATTGTGATTTGTAATAAGAAATATATACTTGGTTTTCATCCCCATTTCTGGCACAGATCTCCTAAGCACTTGGAATTTAATAAAAGTGGCTTTCGTTATATTCGTGAGGTGACTTTTGGAACTCACTTAAGGATGGGTGGCGGTTGCCAGGGGAACCAACTCTGTGGTTTGAGGTTGAAACTTTTAGTTCACCCCCTGACCTCGAAGGAGCGGAAAGGGGCTGGAAGTTGAATCAGCTGCCAGCGCCAATCATTTAATCAATCATGCGTATGTAATAACGCTTCCATAAAAAGCCCGAAAGACAGGGTTCGGAGAGCTTTTTGTAGACATTCAGGGAGAGTGGTGCCTTCCGAGAGAGCAAGGACTCTCCTCACCCTTTCCCTATACTTGGTCCTGTGCATCTCTTCCATCTGGCTGTTCCTGAAATATATCCTTTTATAATAAACTGGTAATCTAGTAAGTAAAATGTTTCTCTGAGTTCTGTGAGCCGCTCAAGCAAATTAATGGAACCCAAGGAGGGGGTCATGGGAACCTGTGATTTATAGCTGGTGAGTCAAAAATACAGGTGACTACCTGGGCTTTTGACTGGTATCTGAAGTGTGCGTGTGTTGTGCGGGGGAGTATGGCGAGGAAGGGCAATCTAGTGGGACTGAGCCTTTTACCTATCAGATCTGACACTGTCTCTGGGCAGATAGTGTCATAGTTGGGTTGAATTGTAGGACCCCCAGCTGGTGTCCGAGAATTGCTTATTGGTGATGTGGAAACCCCCCTTTCCACATGCTGGAATTGGGTCCAGGAACCCAAAAAAAGTGGTTATCAACTTGCTGTAAGGTTTTCATTTCATTGAATATATTTTAAAGATTAATCTACATGTCTTTTTTAAATTTCAGCATTAAAATATGCCAGGAATTCCAACATTTATAATTGCCTACACTTAAAGTTAAATGTTTTGTGTCAGTTTAAATATTTGCGAGAGGTTGAGGTTTTCAAAATTCACTTGGGAATGCATGAACAAAAAAAGTCTGAAGAGCAGTGTCCAAGAACATAAGAGCAGCATGTAGAAATTGTCAGTATGTAGACTTTGGACAGCACAGAGTCCCTGCTGTCAGACACTGTCCTTCCAGGGTTGCTCTGCCCCTTTGAGGATGAAATTCACGTAAGAACATAATAGGCATATGACCTCACTGGCTTCAGCAGCCTCATTTCCTGAGTGATGTTTTCCAGTCATGTAGATTGATCCACGAAAATGGGATGTTTGGTACTTCTCTGAAAGGACCCTGCACATTTCCCAGAGGGCTTGTTATTTCTGTCTCCACTCTTAATGGACAGGCAAACAATTCCTACTCCTCAGAACTCAGGCTTCAGCATCATTTCCTCCTCTGGAAACAGCCCTGGGCAATCACATAAAGATTTATACTTTTGTCAGGATTAGAACCCTTATTGAGTTAAATGTTTGTTTTCACCAGCGTCAAAGTCCATTAATTCCTTCAGAGCAGATATTTTTTTTTTTTTGCTTTTAAACTTTGAGCTTTTACACATTATCTATTATATAGTGCATACATGATTGTAGAATGAATGAATTTAAGAAGAAACAAACATTGAATCGACTTTTCTTTTTCAATAGAGACAAGTAGATTCATTTGAAATAACTGAGGAAGATACGTCTGGATTACCTGAAATTCTTAACTTTATAATCTCTCAAAGGTAACTCTCTGTTTTATTTTTTAAAGAAGTTATTTAAGAAATACTATATAAATGGAATATCGGAGACATGTTATTAATTGTAGCATTTAAAACCTGATAATCCTGTAGCTATTACTCCTTTATTTTCTTAGTAAATATATCTTCCTAAGGTGAGTATTCTTCTAAGTATACTGAGATGGCCTCTGCAAACATACTGACTCTACAATTTTCGGTACAGTGTCTGTAGTGATTATCAGAAATCACAACACTGTGCTGTCTTAAATATCCTGTCTAGTTGGAAAATCTATAATGGAATGATTCAGTTCACTCACGACTGAGCAAAATATTGATAGAGTCAGTAAACCATAGCAATCTTAAAACAAAACGAAAAACCAAAAAAAGTTGGGCAATCCCCCTTTATTTCTAGATTTGAGGACTGACTGGCTGACAGAATGGCTGATTGATTGGCACAAGGATTGGATGCTTGGCTTCCAAGCTGAAGTGAGACACTCATTGACTTGCTCACTCACTGCCTGGCTCAAAGGTTTACTGGCTGGTTGACCGGCAGACAGACTAGTTAACTTGCTAGCTGACTGGTTGACTACCTTCACGGATGGTCAGCTGACTAGCTAAGTATCTGATTAAAGGGATGACCAATTACACAGCTGCCTGATGCACTGGCTCAGAGGCTGGTTAGGTGATGGTCTGACTGACGGTTTGCACGACTAAATTAATAGCCAATGCACAGGAATGCACATTTTCTTTTTTTTTTTAACATCTTTATTGGAGTATAATTGCTTTACAATGTGTGTTAGTTTCTGCTTTACAACAAAATGAATCAGTTATATATATACATATGATCCCATATCTCTTCCCTCTTGCGTCTCCCTCCCTCCCACCCTCCCTATCCCACCCCTCCAGGCGATCACAAAGCACAGAGCTGATATCCCTGTGCTATGCGGCTGCTTCCCACTAGCTATCTACCTCACCTTTGATAGTGTATATATGTCCATGCCTCTCTCTCGCTTTGTCACAGCTTACCCTTCACCTCCCCATATCCTCAAGTCCATTCTCTAGTAGGTCTAGTAGGACACAGTCTTTATTCCTGTCTTACCCCTAGGTTCTTCGTGACATTTTTTTTTCTTAAATTCCATATATATGTGTTAGTATACGGTATTTGTCTCTCTCTTTCTGACTTACTTCACTCTGTATGACAGACTCTAGGTCCATCCACCTCATTACAAATAGCTCAATTTTGTTTCTTTTTATGGCTGAGTAATATTCCATTGTATAGATGTGCCACATCTTCTTTATCCATTCATCCGATGATGGACACTTAGGTTGCTTCCATGTCCTGGCTATTGTAAATAGAGCTGCAATGGACATTTTGGTACATGACTCTTTTTGAATTATGGTTTTCTCAGGGTATATGCCCAGTAGCGGGATTGCTAGGTCATATGGTAGTTCTATTTGTAGATTTTTAAGGAACCTCCATACTGTCCTCCACAGTGGCTGTATCAATTTTCATTCCCACCAACAATTCAAGAGGGTTCCCTTTTCTCCACACCCTCTCCAGCATTTATTGTTTCTAGATTTTTTGATATGGCAGGAATGCACATTTTCTGGAGATGTTTTCAGCTGCATACTCATACTCCCTTGGAATCCAAGGTTATGCAGAAATACTGACCATGTTTGTGATGTCTGGAACTGCATAAAATTCACAGTTCCATTTCAGAAGACTTATTACACCTGAGCAACTCCAACTTCTGATGTTTAATATTCCACAACCAGAGACCATTAGGGAAGAATTAGGGGCTCTGTCTACAGATAGTTAGATGTGCTAAGGCAAAAATAAAAATAATCCCTATTGTCTTTGCTACAATCTGGAGGAGGTCATCCTTAGTTGATGAGGGTGCAAATGATTATTAGTTAGCTGTTTCCCAGGAATCAGTAGTTTCTTTTTCTTGACGCATGTTAGTAAGATGGGTAATAAATTTGCCTATGACAACAGAGATCATATAATCAGACCCCACTGTATCTCTCAAGTAATGAATCTTGTTTAAAACAATGATTAAAGGCAATCATCCTTCCATTAAGGAACTGCTCCCCATCCTGTGTTCTGATAAGACTATGTATCGCTGTCCTGTGCCCACCTACCACCTGATGATTCTGGGCCAAACTATCCTTCCAAGGAGTTAGAACATAGATTTAACAAGATAGATTATACTATGTTCTTAATGAGGAATTTTCCAGCTCTGAGGACCAGTTTGGCATCAAGTTTCTGAGGGCTCTTTTCCCTGTCATGGGTGCTTGCCTAATAGGAAATAAAGCCAATAAAAAGAAACGAGAAGGCTTCCCTGGTGGCGCAGTGGTTGAGAGTCCACCTGCCGATGCAGTGGACACGGGTTCGTGCCCCGGTCCGGGAAGATCCCACATGCCGCGGAGCAGCTGGGCCCGTGAACCATGGCCGCTGAGCCTGCGCGTCTGGAGGCTGTGCTCCACAGCGGGAGAGGCCACAACAGTGAGAGGCCCGCGTACCGCAAAAAAAAAAAAAAAAACAACAAGAGCTGAGAGAGAGAGAGGGAGAAGGAGGAGAGGAGAGAAGAGGAGAGGGGATTCTGAAATGTTCTATTTATGTATACTCAAATCTGCCATCAGACTTCCCAATAATGTAATTCAATATGTGGTAAGTTTTCCCTTACCCTCAGCTAGTTTTTTAAATTTTGTCACTTATAATAAGAAGAATTCTGAATAAAATAGAACCCCAGTTTCATTAAATTAATGTTGACATATTGATTCATCGTTTTAATATTTTATTAAACGGAGTGCAGGTAATATAATAGTGTAGACATTATTTTAATGGGAGGCTATATAAAGAAAAGATAAATATCATTATCACTAAAATATAAAAATTCAGGAAAAGTAAATGTCACTATCACAAAATACATATCATTAGCAGACCCTATCAAAAAATAGAAGTGATATACTCAAGAGCCTTGACAGGTTTGACAAAACCTTTGTGATAAAAATATTTTCCATAAGACTATTCCTCTTCATTTTTTTGACAATTCAGATGAAGCCACTTATTGGCAATGAATTCAGTGAAGGAATGCTATTATATTTGTTTCTTTCCTGAATAAATTAAAATATCTAAAGATTAATCAACATAACAAAAAATCACTGACTTTGCGGATATATTTCTACTCTCTGCAATATTCTCTCAAAATATCTCTCTCCACATGTTATTGTGTGATATTTCATCAGTATTTCTAAATCACTTTAGTAAACTGTTTTAGAACTTATTGCAATTTACCAGGATAATTGTTGTTTATATGTTTTTGTGTGTATCCCACTATGACATCCTCTAGGAGAGAAGGGATTTATTTTACATCTTGTATTTCTCAAAGATTTGTCCAGTATTCAATTTATATCAGGTGGTCAATAAATTCTAATTATATATTTGAATAAATAAAATATGTTAGTTCAAAAGCCAGACATTGAGCCCCACTCCTTCAATTACTCCTTTCTTTCAGGATTATGGACAAAAGAAAATTTAGCTGATGATAAATATCTATGTAATTCATAATGGACATAGTCTTTTTGCTTTTCTCAATTTCTTATTTTCTTGCATTTGTTAAGAATTAAAGTCTCGAGAAAACTTTAAAACCTTGTATCTTTCTATTAGTGTGGACAACTAGCATTCAGAAATATTTAATTAGGTATCAAATGATCTTTGTGTCCTTAAATTATTTGAACTCATGGACAATATAGCAAATCATATATTATGTATGACTCATGTAGACTCATGACATATGTAGACGCATATATGGTGATGAATACAGAAGAAAGAAGCAGCATTAATTGTAACAAATTTATAACTGTCATCATTTTATAATATGTAGATCAAATTGGGCCAAGTCTTTATCTATATCTCAGTTTTCCAGCATATTTAATAAGAATGTACTAAATGCAATTTAAGGTTCTTGCATCTATGACCTTAATGATGCCTGAAACCAGCGTGGTGCGTACATTCTGCTAGTTACACGAAGATATTTCCTTTCATCCATCCAGCAGTAAACCTAGTTTTTCCTTTTTGTTTCCTTTTTTGTTTTGTCTCCCTTATTCCTTAATAGTTCTCCCCAGCCTAAGCCAGAATGATGTTGTAGTTGAGAGCATGGGTTCTGGCCTTGAGGCCTAAATCTGAATCCTAGACCTATTAGTTGCTAGATACATGAACTCAAACATGTTCCATAGTCTCCCTGGGATTCGATTTTTCAATTTGTAAAATTGGGATAAGAAATAAAATCTCACTGGATTTGTGGGGGGGATTAAATAGGTGTGTATGTAGATATGTATATATAAAGCAGTTAGAACAATTTCTGGTACCTGGTAACTACTGTATAATCATTTGTTGTGTAATTGTAATTATAATAACTCCTATTTTAGCTTAATTAACCAGAAACTGGAGCTGGAGGAATAGGGACTACAATTCAAGAAGCAAAAATAAAGGAAAAGACTAATAAAAACTAATAAAGCAGAAAAGAAGGGAGAGCCAAGATCAAGGGAAGGCCTTCTGAGAGGCTGCATTTAAGTTAAGGAAAGAGAAGGAATATTTGAGCTGGCTTCACCTCTCATTTGTCAAAAGTTAAGTCCCTGTGGCGCCAGCTCCCTTATACTGAGTTGTGTTTATTTGGACACAAAAGGAGTTACATACTCAGTATCAGTAATGCCGTCCTGGGACAAAAAGAATAAAGGTATGCTACCCATACAAAAAGTGCGAGAGTATGTGACTCATACAAAAGATATAACAAGTTAATAATTAGCATGTCCTTTCCCTGGAAGTAAACAAAATTTACCCAAAAGGAATTTAATCACCATTTGTGGAATGTGTTCTAAGTTCCAGGCAAGACATTTTTTTTTTATAAATTTATATATATATTTTTATATTTATTTTTGGCTGTGTTGGGTCTTCGTTGTTGCCCACGGGCTTTCTCTAGTTGTGGAGAGTGAGGGCTACTCTTCGTTGTGTTGCACGGGCTTCTCATTGTGGTGGCTTCTCTTGTTGCAGAGCACAGGCTCTAGGCACGCAGGCTTCAGTTGTTGTGGCATGTCGGCTCAGTAGTTGTGGCTCATGGGCTGTAGAGCACAGGCTCAGTAGTTGTGGTGCACGGGCTTAGTTGCTCTGCGGCGTGTGAGATCTTCCCAGACCAGGGCTCAAACCCATGTTCCCTGTGTTGGCAGGCGGATTCTTAACCACTGCGCCACCAAACAAGACATTTTAAAGCATGCTCACATTTAATATTCCCAGTAACCTCAAAAAAGATTTATTAAAATTCCTACATTTAGGTAAAGAAAACAACTGTATGATAGGATAGATGAATTTCTAAGAATCTGCAATTATTAATTGGGATAGAATTTTAATACTAGGTTTGCCTAACTCTGAACCTTATTCTTTAACAAAACATCACATTGCTTCCCAGTTATAAAAGCCCTCACTGTTATTTTAAGAAAAGTAAATTCAAGAGAAAAGAGTTGACCCTTGTAAAAAAAAAAAAAACACCTTTGAAAATTTCAATTAGATATATTTATGAGGAGGCTTGAATAAGGGCTAGTGAATAAGGTCTTTTCCCCTTGTCTTAAATGATCATTTCCCAAGGCTTCCTTCAAATAGTTTGAGTCACTTCTGTCTGAGTGGTTCTTGGCAGAAGAAATGAAAGAGCTTCAGGATGACACAGTTCAAGAGTTACTGCATAAATCAGCAAGCATGAATGATCCCATTATCTGGTCATGGATCCCTGGCTGCAAGGAGCTTTTGCTAAAGGTAAACCCACAAATGCATCAACATAGACAGGAGCTTCTAAAAGTCAAGGCCTGATTCCAATATAAGATGACGAGATGTGTGCGGTGACACAGGACAAATTGGAGTCCTCTGTGGTAGAAATCTGTCTCTTCAGATACAGCTAACTTCTCTTTGCTCTGATATAAAGGTGACAAGTGAATGCCACAAAGCAGATAGAAGTGAGAGGTCCAAGTAATATTAGGAAGAATATGCAGATACTCAGGGGGCATGAAACACCTCAGCTCAGGTCTCTAGGCCAATGAAATAAAGCAGAACACTACATTATGAACTTAAGCATCGGGATTCAAGAGCAGTACTCCAAAATTTCATGTGTCTAGCATAGACCATAAATCTAATAATTTTCATAATCCAAATTGATTCGTATTTCAGATAACTTATTTATTTTCATCACTAAAGTGTGGATAACAGAGCTTGACATATCTCATTTTTTAGGATGAATTCAATTAGGTCTGGCATAAGAAATACTGACCCCAAAATATAAGTATTAGCTAAACTTTGATCAGGACATGTGATGCTCCAGGTATTATGCTAAGTGCTATATATGAGTTATCTTAATAAAAAAATCACAAGTCTATAAATTATCAATAGGTACATTTGCCATTCCTATTCAACTGATAAAGAATGAATGGCCGCTAGGTAGTATATACCCAGATCAGAGCTCAATGAGTCTCATTCCAGTCAATAATTTTTTTTTTAAGATTTATTATTTATTTAATTTATTTTTGGCTGCATTAGGTCTTAGTTGCGGCATGTGGGACCTTCGTTGAGGTGTGCGGGCTTCTCTCTAGCTGTGGCCTGCAGGTTTTCTCTCTCTAGTTGTGGCACACAGACTCCAGGGCACGTAGGCTCTGTACTTCGCGGTGTGTGGCCTCTAGTTGAGGCGCACAAGCTCAGTAGTTGTGGCATGCGGGCTTAGTTGCCCCACGGCATGTGGGATCTTAGTTCCCTGACCAGGGGTCGAACCCGCGTCCCCTGCATTGTAAGGTGGATTCTCTACCACTGGACCATAAGGGAAGTCCCGCAGTCAGTAATTTTTTTAAAAAGGTAACTACCATCCATTGATGGCCTTCTATATAATATGTCTTCCACTTAGGATGTCTCTAGTACTTTAGTAATTCTTGTACTTCTTTTTCTTTGAATTATTGTCCCCTGTTTACAGGGTAACAAAGTTATGTTCATGAGGAATGTTTAAAAATTTTGATATCACATAGGCAGTAAGTGGCAAAAACTATTTTTTTTTTTTTTTTGCAGGACGTGGGCCGCTCACTGCTGTGGCCTCTCCCGTTGCGGAGCACAGGCTCCGGATGCGCAGGCTCAGCCGCCATGGCCCACGGGCCCGGCCGCTCCGCGGTATGTGGGATCCTCCCGGACCGGAGCACAAACCCGTGTCCCCAGCATAGGCAGGCGGACTCTCAACCACTGCGCCACCAGGGAAGCCCCACAAAAACTATTTTTTAAAAAATTATTTCAAAGCCTATGCTCTTTTCACCCTTTCACAGTAAACAAGAAAGTGATTGGTGCCTGCTAAGTATTTGGTAAAAAGTGTTTATGCTACTTTCTTCTGTTCCAGATCTGTATTTTCAAATAGAAAAAAAAAAAGTTAGTTATTTTTTTTTAAATTTTTATTGGAGTATTGTTGATTTACAATATTGTGTTACTTTCTGCTGTGCAGCAAGGCGATTCAGTTATACATATACATATATCCATTCTTTTTCAGATTCTTTTCCCATATAGGTTATTACAGAATATTTAGGGGTTTTTTTTTTCCTCTCTTAATTGTATCAATAAATGCAATGCCTGGCATACTGTAGACACTCAACATTAATTAAATGAGTGAATAAGCATGTAATAGCCTTTGGAGGGGTGGTGCATAATTCAGTGATGCAGAAAGTTTAATTTACTACGGAAACTCATGAACCTGCTTCGTGAAGAGTGAGCAGTGAGGTTCCATTTCTTTTTCCCCACTTCTGCTTCTATATTGCTGTTTCAGGTGAAAGTCCTAGAGTCTATGGTCAACATCTGTGAAAGCTCAAATTCAAGTGAGAGCTCTACCAGTTCAAGCGAGAGCTCTATTTCATACATAGCATTTGGTGTTTCTTTTATTATATGTATTGCTCTATGATGATTAAAAGTGTTGCTGAATTTTTATGAAATGTTCTAGGAGTTTTAAAGTCATTAAGATATGCCCTGAGTTCAATTTATGGTTTAGTTTGCCAGTAGTTTGTGATTCTTCTGACAGCCTACTGTCTGGAGAACTGTCATTTGTTTGTTTGCTGTTAGAATATTTTGAAATTAAATTTGTGTTATTTTCCAATGTCTTTTAATCAAGCTTTTAAACATAAAATATGCACATCAAGTTTTTTTTTTTTAAGAAAACTTAAAAGTTGGGCACACAGGTTTGATTTTCTTTCTTAGGAAATATTATTAGGGCTAGTAGGGGCTCAGCGCTGGCAGAATGTTGTGGCTAAGAGGATGTGTCTTGGAATTGCTTTGCCTGAGTTCAAGTTTGCCATTGTATATTGTAACCTTGGGCAAGTTATTTATACACTTTCTATCTCAGCTTCCTTCTCTGTAAAATGGATTCGGTTGTATCATCTAACCCAAAGAGTAAATTTGCCACTACATGCAAAGTACTTTAGAGGGTGCCTTGTTCAGAGTAAGTGCTCAATAAGCATTCGCTGTCTATTACCCTCTGTTAGAAATAACCAACACTCTCAAGGGTTTTTTTGGCCACGACTAATCCATTGTATATGTTTTCCACACTTGCTTAGATCCAGTAGGCATTTAAATTCATAAGCCTTGAACTTGGCTTGGGTATTTTGTTTTATTTCATTTTCTTAGATTTGAGCTTCACGAGACTGGATTCATCATATCCTCAGTCTACAGTATACTATTATCATCACACCATTATCAAGGCACATCTTCTCATTTATTTTTTGCCTTCAAATCCAACCACTCTTCCCTTACATACCTCTATTAAAAAACTTCTCTCTGTAAATTTTAAAATGTTTTATTTTGGAATATTTTAAAACTTACAGAAAAGTTGCAAAATACTACAGAGAGTTCCTTTATACCTTTCACACAGTCTCTCCTAGTGTGAAAAATCTTAAATAACCATATGAGAACTATCAAAAATAATACTGGAATGATACTGTTAAGTAACTATAAACTTTGTTCAGATTTTATCCGTGTTTCCATTAATATCCTTTTTCTGTTCTAACATCCAATCCAGGAGTCTTAATCCCTTTTATCGGAGAATGATGTTTTTCGAAAGTTAAATCTCTTGTGTCCCAATTTAGACCTTAAAACAAAAATTCTATCTGTCTTTTGACAATTTTATGTAGTTTTTTGGTTTGTTTTTGATGATCAGATATGGTTGTTTTCTTTCTTTTTCTCCTTTTAAAAAATTTTGGGGGGCTTCCCTGGTGGCGCAGTGGTTGAGAGTCCGCCTGCCGATGCAGGGTACACGGGTTCGTGCCCCGGTCTGGGAAGACCCCACATGTCGCGGAGCGGCTGGGCCCGTGAGCCATGGCCGCTGAGCCTGCGTGTCCGGAGCCTGTGCTCCGAAACGGGAGAGGCCACAACAGTGAAAAGCCCACGTACAGCAAAAAAAAAAATAATAATAATAAAATAAAATAAATTTTGGAATTTTATACAAAGAGTTTTACCCAGGAAAATCTGTCTTTTCTAGCCAACAGACCTATGCATAAGTGGTAGTTGATGAGCAAGGAGGGATATAAAGGTGGTAGTCAGATAATTCAACCTGTAATCCCAGCTTTGCCTCTACCTAGCTTCTTGAGCAAATTATATAATATCTCTAACCTTCATTTTACTAGTTTACTATAGGGAATATAATGTGTACTTCAGAAAGCTCTTGTGAGCAATCTATAAAGTGGCATATGGGAGGCACAGGAAGCACTAGTTACTTAACTCCTATCAGTTCCAGTGTTTCTTCCTTTTTAGGATGGCTTCATCTCTTGATTTTTTTTTTATAAGTAGTTAGTTATTTCTCCTAGTCACATACCAGAGAACTAATATGGTGTGAGAGGGATTCACAGTGCTAGGTGGGTGCGGGGGTGGGATTTGGAAACAATTATTTGATACTCCCAAAATAGCTCATTAATTAAAGTTTGATAATCATTAACTTAAAAGTATTTAACCGGGCTTCCCTGGTGGTGCAGTGGTTGAGGGTCCACCTGCCGATGCAGGGGACACGGGTTCGTACCCCGGTCCGGGAAGATCCCGCATGCAGCGGAGCGGCTGGGCCCGTGAGCCATGGCCGCTGAGCCAGCGCGCCCGGAGCCTGTGCTCCGCAGCGGGAGAGGCCACGGCGGTGAGAGGCCCGTGTTACACACACACACACACACACACACACACACACACACACACACTCTTAACCTGCATAGTTTTGTCAACATCATACAGCTTTGTGTTTTTAATAGTCGTTTATTTATTTGTTTGCTTGCTTTCCTTAAATAATTCTATAATTTCTCAAAGTATATCAGGGTTTTGGGGAGAGCACAATTGAATTTCATATTCCAGGGTCTCACTTCATATCTGCTCAATCTGAACTTATAGGGATAGTCTCCTTTATTAAATATTTTTAGAGGAGCGTTTTAAAGAGAGAGAAGAAAATAATTCATTACCAGCTTAGTGAGACTTTTCTTTCCTCTTGATTCCACTTAGAAGGTAGCCTATTCTGGAAACAGGAAGGGAAAAGAAAACAGGAAGATATAAATAGAGAAGGCGTTCCAATGTGTTTGACACTGATTTATGTCAACTCTGGGAAGCATTGAAAAAACCACATACACTGAAACATCACAGCCATAAACATGGAGACCCTCCTTTGGCTGGTTGTGGAGATCAAAGTCAATCAAATTTTTTTTTAGGAATTTCCACCGCTTGCTAAAGGATACACAGTACCCTTATCAAGAAAAGTGGCAGGTTAATATTTTAAAATAAAGTGATTACAATGTAAATATTTTTACATGTTTTTAAAACACGTGCCATAAATTATAGAAAGTGGGATTTATTTAATGACACAATTTATACAAACATGGAAAAGTACTTAGCAATTAAAAGCAATAGTCTATTAGCACACATTACTTGGATGAACTTCAAGGATATTATGCTAAGTAAATATAACCATTCTCAAAAGAGTGTATGTGTCTCGTGCGTGCACATGTGTATGTCTATCTGTCTACCTACCTATCTATCTATGTATCTATCAAGAGGTTAAACCTACCTAACATTCTCAAAATTATAGAGCTGGTATGATGGTTAATTTTATATGTGTCAATTTGATAAAGCCAAGGGGTGCCCAGATTAAACATTGTTTCTGGGTGTCTCTGTGAGGATGTTTCCAGGTGAAATTAACATTTGAATCAGTGGAATCAGTAAAGTGGATCACCCTACCCTATGTGGTTCAGAATCATCCAATCTGTTGAGGGCCTGAATAGAACAAAAAGGAGAAGGAAGGAGGAATTTGCCTCTTTTGTTTCCTGCCTGTATGTGAGAGCTGAGACATTGATCTTCTCCTGGCCGTGGACTGGGATTCACACCATCAGCTACCCTGCTTCTCGGGTCTTTGGACTCAGACTGGAATTACATCACTAGCTTTTCTGGGTCTCCAGTTTGCAAATAGCAGATCATAGAACTTAGCCATAATGATCACTTGAACCGATTCCTCATTCCTTTATCTATCTATCTATCTATCTCCTGTTGTATCTGTTTCTCTGGAGGACCCCAGTACAAATGGAAACTAATCAGAGGGTGTCAGGGCTAAGGCAAGGGGAGAGAGAGAGGTAAGAGAATAGTCCTGTATCTTGATTGTGGTGGTGGTGATAAAAAAAAAAAATCTATAAATGTGATTAAACATCATAGAACTATACAGAAAGGATTCAAAAATTTAGTTCACCATAAACTGGTGAACCTTAAGATCTGCAATTAGTTAACGCTGAATAGTTTAGTGTTACCACTGTCAGTTTCCCATTTTGATAATGTACTATAGTTCTCTTAAGATGTTAGCGTTAGGGAAAGCTGAGTTACAGGTACCCAGAACATCTTTATAGTGTTCTTTCCAGCTTCTTGTGAGTCTGTAGTTATTTCAAAATTTAAAGTTAAAAAAATTGAACATAAGGGTCGGGCACTATCATAATTGCTGAAGATTCAAGAGGTAGAATATACTAGATGGATTCCTTGCCCTTATGGAGCTTGCATTCTAGCAGAATTAAACAGTAAACAAGAAAAAAAAATGTGTAATACTATGTTGAGCAATGATTGTATGAAGCAAAAACAATATAAGGAGGTAGAGTTTAATGGATGGCCTCAGGAAGGGCAACTCTTCAAAGGTGACATTTGAGACAAAATATTTTGATTTTTGGAAGGAGAAAATAATGTTTCCAGTTAACTCATTTATTGACATAAAACTAATTTAGCATTCTTATAAGCCAGGTCTGAGAATACAGTAAAAAAAATAGGCTGGCATTTTGGATATAATTAGTAAGCTAAGACCCACTAAGAAATACCTTTCTAAATCTAAAACTAAAACTGGCTTTATTTTATTTTGGGGAAGAAAAAGTGTGTGGGCTGGAAGAGAAATGATTTTGTTGGTTGTGCTTTGAAGATTGCAGTGCCTAGAGATAATAACAAACATAAAAAGTATTATAATCAGTCATTATGATAAAATTATTATATAACCAGTTTTAAATTAGGCATTTGGCACATTCTAGATAGAAAATTCCTCAAGTGATCTGATCTTCACAACTACCCTGAAAAGTGTGTGCCATTTTACTAGAAACCACCTTTGATATATAAGGAAATTGAGGCTCACAGAGGTAAAAATAAAATGCCCAAACACACAGAGCACTGCATGACAGAGACAGAAGTAAATCCAGCATTGTTGTGCTTCAAGGCATGTATGTAACCAGTGCTTCCCAGAAGAGGTGGAGAGAGGGGCAATCCAAAAGGGATGCCTGCATTAGTGAAGGCAGATAGTAGACCAGATGACAGACATAGCATCTGCAGCTCATCCAAGCTGTGCTGAACCCTGCACCTACATAATACAGTGGCAAAGAAATTGGGCACTGGGGTAGGCAATTTATATCAGCTATAACTGCTTTAATGCTTCTCAAAACCCTGAGAAGTAGATATTAACACCATTTTAATGATGCTAGAATGAGGAATGAAAGAATTATACTTGGTCCAAGTTATATCACTGGCATTAAAAAAAAATTCAATGGAGTAAATCTCCTTGGGTTTATTCAATGATTCTTGAATTGGGCAGCATCCAATCTAGAAGAAAGGAGCTCTGAGGAGCTATACAAAATGAAAGACTTTTGTAGGAAGAAGGGAGTGGGAACAAGAAACTTATTCTAGGCAAAAAAGCCAGTTGGTTATTGCAAGGTCACTTTCCTTTAGGGCATGGCGGGGGTCTATCAGGCAGATTGCCTAGCTAGTGCTAATCAGGTGATTCCTGACTGACTGGTTTAAGATTCCATTTCTGGGGGAGCTGAAACTGTAATTAAGTCTCGGTTTGGTGATGTGGGGCTTAGCATAAAGCAACTCCATTTTGGAACTGTTAAAGGAAAGAACTAGAAATTATCATAATACGTGTCAGTCCTCCCACCTACTCCAACTATATTAGAATTTGCTAATTGATCCTGGGATCCTTTCTGCTAAATCTCATCAACAACCTAGATTCCTTTTCAACACAGTGCTCCTGGGAATCTCTACTGATGGATTTGAGTTGCCACAAGGGATAAAAATTATTTACTCTCTCATGAATAGATTAACCCTAATAGTCGACATTCCGTGATTCTTCATTACGTAAAGTGAATCAGGACAACTTCTGTAAAGGAAATCCCTTCTTTCCTCTGGCCAGTGTGTAGTTCCATTGTGGGTCTGCACCAAAACAGAAATCATAAACAACACATGGGACTTTGTCTTTTCTGTACCCTGAGGAACATTAGAATTTAATAAAAAGGCTTCTAGTTAATTCTACAGAAAAGAAAATTAAAAAGAACTCATTTTGGAAGATAATTTGACAGAGCAGATAAAAGCATAAGCCACTGCGATTAGATCAAAGTGGATTTTTTTTTCTGTTTTGCATAACCTTGGCCAAATAAGTTAACGATACTAAGGCAATTTCCACGTATGAAATATTGTTAGAATAATACTATCATATTGCATTTTTGCAGAGGTTAAGTGATATATCACATATAAAGTGCCAAGCTCAGTGCTTGTGTATAGAATGCACTAAATGAACATTTGTTCTCTTTCACTTTCATTTTATATGTTGAAATGACTGAAAGAGAGAGTGTGATTTTTCCCAGGACATGCAACAGTATTCAAATTTTAGAATCAGAGAAAGTAAAGGTAGGAATAGTCTTTTGATTATGCTACACTGTCTTCCCCTTGATAACTGGGACCAGGAATTATTAATCTCTTTGTCATCTTTAATGGTTGCGTTAAAGTGATAGTTTATCTACTTGAACGACTGAATATCTATTCAAATCCTTACTACTTAGACTAAAAGAAAAAGGCACAGTATATCAAACACAAAATAAATAATTTGATTTCTAGAGTGTCATGACCTAGCTTACGTTGACTTCAAGAGTGCTACATTTGTTTCTCTTTACAAAGTGTCTTCTTTAATAAAACATTTACTTCAAGTTTCTGAGTTTTACTTAAGGATCAGATAGGCAAACTTCAAAAGAAACTACATTTGTTCTTAAGGGCTTGCATTACCATTTGGATGAGGAAAGTCTTATCTATCTTATACTGTCGATTGTTATCTAAATTAATTCTGAATAAAATGGAATTCAAAAGCATGAGGAAAGAACAGTACTTTCAGTGTCTAAAATTCTTTTTTACTTGTTATGTGGCATTGTTTGGTAGTAGCTCTCTATGTTGGAACTTTTCAAAAAAATCGAAGGTGCGTGAGTGCTTTGTTTTAGGACAGCTTGCTACTTACGTAGCTTGGAAGAATTGTTCCCACATATTCCAGTGAAATGAACTACCTTGGGAGTAGTGTGTTGAGTGTGTTAGAATGCAGCTTTCAGAGCTTTAGCCCTTGCGAATCTGGTTCAATAGGTCTAAGCATGGGACCTTCGAACCTCTGTTACAACACAGCAGCCTAGATGATTCTCATAGATAGCACTGTTTTCTATAGTCAACAATAATAACAACAATAATAACACAATTAGAAGATTGGCTTGGATGGGGAAGAAAAAACAAAGTTCTCTGTGTTCAGTGTTTTCTCTCAGTCCCCTATAGCTTTGCTGATTAACACCATTACCAAAATCAGTGCCTAACCAGAGGAAGTGATGCGTTTTCAGGTAGTGAGCCCTGTCACCTGGAATCTCTTTCAAAGTGGTCTGTGTTCTCTGCTCTTGGCAAAACGGAACCTGAAGCAGGAGATTTGGGGTATTGCATTCTGACTCATTCTGACATGTTGGGGTATTGCATTCTGACTCTTATAATGAAGCACTTTTCCCAGGAACAGAAAGAAGCCATTAACCTGTGAGGGATTAGCTGGAGTTTATTGTGCCATCCTATTTCCATGGGTCATGCAATAGTTTCTCAACATTTCCTACTTTCACTCTCACATCTTCTTCATTTATCACCAGACAACCATAATGGCCTTCAAAATACATAAAATTTATCATATCAATCTCTGGTTCAACCAACAGAGCCTCATTGATTAGGATCACAGTTCACATCTTTCCTGCCTCTTCTCTCGATTCTTCGAAAATTATCACATGCCTCTTTCTTGTTTGCTAATTAACTATGTTTTGAACTTATTTTGTTTCTAGAATATATGGGGACTTTCCTGAGGTTAATGTCTATAGTTCCTTTTTTTGTTCAGCATTTTAAAAAATATGGCTCCACAATCTAGTTTCTCAGGTCAAAACTCAACTTTTCTTTAGAGGACTTTCCTGACCATCAAATTGATATTCTTTTTTATTAACCTATATTTTCCCTCAAGGCGCATTTTACAAGCCATAATTTTCTTTTTGTGCTTATGCTTTTTGTGTTTGTTTCTTAGCTATTTTCCCTTTTAGAATATAAGTTTCGTGATAGCAGAAGCTGGCTTATTTAGTGAACACTGTTACTCTCAATGCTTAGCACAATATCTGACATACAGTAAGTGCTCAATAAATGTTACGTTACAAATGAAGAGATGGCATCTTTGCATTGCCTTCTTAGACAAAGAAGGAATTAATTTATCAGAATGAGTAAAGGGCATGAAGGACCTGGAACTGAAAAAATAGTTTTTATTGTTATTTTACAGATAAGATTGTCAAAGTAAATTCAATATATTATCTCCAATTTAGATTAAAAAAACAACATTTTTACCTTATAACCTAAAAACCCAGTGAAAACACAGTTAGATATATTTTTTAGATTTTTCATTCTTCTGTATGAGAGTTGTCACATGCCATTAGAAATATTTGTTATCCATACATAATGTGTGTGTGACTCTAACCTATATTTAACCATTTGAATTGTTTCTAATATCTTCTGTTGTAAAATGCACTACAGTGAAGGTCTCTATGTAAGATTATTGATATTCTTCCCTGATCATTTTTCTGCCACTTTCTGAGTGATTTTCCTGACATTATCATCCAACACATCATAGTTTTTTTTTAAATTTTTAATTTCCCAGAGCTCTTTCTTATTTTCTATTTCTTTAATATAGTGTCATCTTCATGTTTCTTGGTTGAAATATATCTTTTACTTTCTCTAAAAATATTATGTATCGGTATAGATGTGAGGTTTTGATTTTCTTCTTAAAGACTGTTCATTTCCTCTAATTTCTTGCCTATGTCTTCTTTGTCTTGAGCTCCAGCTTTATAGTGGAGACACTCCTCAAATGTCTAATTATGTGGTAATATTTAAATTATGATTTATATTGAAAAATCACTGAATGCTTTCTAATTAGCTCTGGTTCAGTGGTGGTGGTTGTTTGTCAACTGGTACAATTCACTGAAGGGTGAAGGAAGAATACTAAAATGTTTTCCCATGGAAGTATTCAATTTCTAAAAAAAACCAAAAATGAAGCAAAACAAAAAACCCCTCAAAATCTCCAAAATGTGCTCAATAAATCTGGCATTCAGAAACTTGGGAGCTAAATAGCAGGGGAAGATTCTGGGTAAGAGGAATCTCCTGTTTCAGTGAGTAGAAATGGACTTATGCACTTCCTTTATTTTTGATTATGCCTCTCCCAATCTTCCTTTGTGTCTTGTCTTTGAATCAAAGCCAACATGGGGAGGAATAGAAGAAGCAGGAGTCTGGCTGTGGTTCATTTAGCCTTCAATGATCACGTATCCTTGTCTGTATTTCCTGAGACTCCACTGGATAATAAGTGAATCTCCCTTTTTTTCCTTATAGCATTTCACTGTTTACTTCTGATTCTCTAACTTCTGTTAAGAAAATTACATTGATATAGCTGCTATAAACCTTCCAAATACGTGTTTACTGTTCTCATGTGCAAATGTCTTCTTTCTCACTCTTTTTGTACTTAGGTGTTTTAATTAAAAAGAAAAAGAAATGAGTCAACTACTATCATTTTAGTAGATGTCTGAGTGATGAATGCATGAATTCAATAAAATGTTAAGCCTCTATTTTTTTATTCTATGATAATAATTCATTTGTATATGCATTAATACACTGTAGGCTTGCATTCCAAGTTAAATAAGAATGTATTATTTGAGATAAACTTCATGTTGCATCTATAATTTCCAAATATTGAATTGCAGTCAAATAAGGAGTCATTTCTGTTCAGAGATTTATAGTTTAGCAGATGCCTCAACTATTATATCTCTCTGGTTTCTGCTCTGTATTAATTAAAAGTCTCATATCTTCTGTCCTTGGCCATAGACCACTGATCTGAACAATTACTCCAGGCAGAATCTGCTGCTAGCACCGGCTCAGGTGAATAATAAAAGCAAAATATACTGCAGTTAATTTTGAAGCCTGTCAATGCCTTCATATGAGAAAAATATAACATTTTTCTATATTAATTGCTGGTTACAGAATTTTTTTTTTTAAATTTCCAAAATCATGTTTGTGCTATATAATATGCTAAGATATTTATATGTTTTTAATGTGACCATCACACCACTTTAAAGAAATTAGCATTACGTCTGATTTATTATTGGAGCCATTTGATAGATGAACTAATTGAGGCTTAGAAAAGTTAAGAATTTGATTAAATGCACATGTAATAATGTTAATAAATGTTTAACCTGGGCCAGTCATAGTAACAATTGCTCTTCACCTATTTAGCACATGTAATCTCGATAAAATTCCATAGCAATAGGTAGTATTAAATTCATTTAAGCAAATGAGAAAACTATAATTATAAACGTTATAAAAAGCAAAATAAAACATGCCTAATATCATGAAACTTAGTGGTAGAACTGGGGTTCCAGATGAGAAGAGTCTGATTTCAAAACATGTTTTTTCCTACAAGCATCACCTAGCTTGTTACATGTACTTGCCTACTCACTATATGGGCATTTAAAAAAATATCAATTAATAGGACTTTGAATTTAAAGCAGTGATTGAAAACTTACACATGGTCTTAGACCAGCTGGAGTCTTGGATCTCTTGTCTCATTTGGTGATAAATCCAGTATCAAATTTAAGTCAGGGACATAGACATTCAAAGAGGCAAGCAACTATCTAGGATTTCATCTGACAGAAGACACTTCAATGAGTCTTTTTTTTTTCCAACCGTGCTTCACACCTTTAATATCGTTTGAGAACATTCATTCAGTGTTGACACCATTCACAAATGTGCAAATGACATTATCAGATTGTCAGGCAAATTGAAGCAATTATCTCATGAGTCTTAAGTAATGCACACATTGACATATATTTCCCTTTTGATAACAAGGAGTGATCTGTCAGCTGAAAAGCAGGTCTATCATTGAAATCCTTCTTAGTTATTTATTTCATTTCCAGGCAAATGACAACGTTGGCAATAAACACTGGTACTCCTTTACTTAAGGTGAGTTTTAGGATTAGAGAGATGAGTTAGCACTGGCAGCTTGGCACATATTAGCATATGAAAACACTCAGCATTTTGTCTCTTGGGAAAAGCAGTAATTAATCATTGACAAACAAATTGTAATTCTTATTATGCATAATAGTGAAGAAATAATATCTCAGCTTCACACAGGCTGGGTTTCAATGTGGGGTGAGGAGCTAAGAGCTGCACAGTGGGAAGCCCTGTAAGAGTGTCTGAACAAAAAGGACACTGTATGAGGCATCACTCAGAGCAAAACAAACAGTGGTGGGATAGATAATCATAATTAACAACCTGAGTAAGATTCTTTTCCACTACCAAGAAGAGTGGCCCAATAATGGCCATTTATTTTCAATTTATGTTTTAAAAAAATATAGTCTAGTTCAAGGACAAAGTCAGTAATTGTCATCTTCTGGCACGTAAAACCCAGGAGGTCATGCAACTCAGTTTTAGGTATCACAAGGCCAGTTCCTGCCACTATCCCTCTCCCATGTCTGCTTGCCATCCAGTGGCTGGTATGCATGTGAACGCAGACATTCTCTAAGCCTGCCCTTTAAGAAGATTCAGTATTATTACAGAGCACTCATTCATTATTTGTACAAATATTCGCTGATCCGTGAACTTTGCTCAAATGTTGACCATCGAGATGGAATCAGATAAATAAATAAAATTATATGTGTGTTGCATAAAGACAACTATAATGCAGCCAGATATATTCATTTTGTAAAATTTTTATTTTAAAATAAAATAGGGACTTCCCTGGTGGTCCAGTGGTTAAGACTCCGCACTCCCAATGCAGGGGGCCCGGGTTTGATCCCTGGTCGGGGAACTAGATCCCACATGCTGCAACTAAGAGCCCACATGCTGCAACTAAAGATCCCACATGCTGCAACAAAAATCTCGTGTGCAGCGACTAAGACCCAGCACAGCCAAATAAATAAATAAATATAAAATAAATTAAAATATATCCATGGTCTCTAAAGGTAACATGGGCCCTGGGCACTGTGCCTGCTGTACTTTATGGATAAGTTGGCACTCTTAAGGGGTATCTTAGAGCCAATTTAGACCTCCCATCTTTATACAGTGGGAGAACACATAGACAGTGTCAGATTATTACCTCCTTACTTTTTACAGAAGTAGATTCTGAAAGCAGACCTTAGCACCAATTGCAGCTTGTATCGAAGATGTCCCACTGCAATTTTTAATACCTTGTTTATAAAGCTGTAACAGATTTGTTTAGACATCTTTAGTATTGTCAAATGAGTCCACAGATTTTAAGAATAGAAAGAAATCTTTTATTTTTTTCTTAGCAACAAAGTATATTGGGTTTTCAGTAATAGATATTTCTGGCCAGAAGCTAGGATAAAATTTAGGATTCGTATTGGGACTTTGATTTCTTTACAAAATAACTTAATATGCACTATTAACTTTTACTTGAGTGATCCTCAAATTTTTTCAAATAACAACTCCATCTCTTTTTAAATTGTCATCTCAAATATGGTATTCTCTATCTGTGATGTTCAACCTTACACTCTTCTGAAAAAAATATATTCAGTAGGTGTGTGTTCTACTCGTTTGAATGTTATATTTTTAAAATAAATGTATGAATAAATTAATATGAGTTATTGATATGAGCTAAATATATGCTTGGTGGTAGTATATGAGCTAAAACTTTACACTGTTTTCTCTTGACCAAAATAATGAGCAACTTCACAGTCAAATTATGGCAGTATACAATGGGGTTATGTTTTTACTCATGTGTAAACCACTGCATAGTCATGTTTTAACGTGATGTGATCATTTACATGCTTTGAATGCTTTGAAAAATAAACCTTACCGGGCTTCCCTGGTGGCGCAGTGGTTGAGAGTCCGCCTGCCGATGTAGGAGACACAGGTTCGTGCCCTGGTCCAGGAAGATCCCACATGCCGCGGAGCGGCTGGGCCCGTGAGCCATGGCCGCTGAGCCTGTGCGTCCGGAGCCTGTGCTCCACAGTGGGAGAGGCCACAACAGTGAGAGGCCCGCGTACTGCAAAAAAAGTAAAAAATAAAAAAATAAAGCTTACCTTGTTTTTGAAAACAGTTGTAAGAATATCCCAGTCAGTAGACTGTTACAGAATATGAAATGCGGAAGCCTGCTCTGAAATGTAAAAAAAAGTAAGTCTATTCCATAGTGAGTAGGCTTTGGTTTGGAAGAAGGAAGACTTACTCTCCTATATATTCAGAAAATAAAGGAAAAGGAAAAGAAAACAGACTCAGATTGTACAGCTGTGTTAAGTATACATAATTTATCTATTTTAATTAGCTTTAATGAGATATAATTTACATAAAATAAAGTTCACCAAATATAAGTGTAGAGTTGAATGAGTTTTTACCCATGTAATCACCATCACAATCATTATGTTAAACATTTCTAGCACCTCAAAAGATCCCTCATACCAATTTGCAGTCATTTTCCTACTCTAGCATTCTGCCCTTGGCAAACACTGAACTTCTTTCTATCATGTCTAGAATTTCATATGAATGGAGCCACTTTGTAGTCTTTTGTGTTTGACTAATTTCATTTAGCATACCAAATTTAAAATCCATCCATGTTGTTTCATGTATTAGTGGTCCATTCTTTATTTTATTGCTGAGTAATATATTCTATTATATGAATAGATAACATAAATCTTTTATACATTCACCAATTGATGGAATGTGAATTCTGTGTGATTTGCAGCTATTATGAATTAAGCTTCTATGAGCATTCATTTATATATGTCACTCAAACAAAACCATATGTCTTTGTGCGACATATATTTATATTTCTTGGGTAAAGACCTAAAATGTGGGGTTGCTGAGTCATATGGGAAGTATATTTTAATTTTATAAGAAGGTACCAAAATGTTTTTTTCAAAATGGGTATATTATTGTGAATTTGTACCAGAAAGAAATGTGTTTCAGTTGTTCTCCATCTTTGCCAGTATTTGATATTGTCAGATATGTATATTTTTAATTTCAGCAACTATAAAACATTTTAATTTTACCCTTTATAGTGGGTATATATAATTACATCTCATTGTAGTTTCGATGTATAATTCCCTGGTGGCAATGATGTTCAACATCATATGTCCTTACTTACCATCAACTATTTTTCTGATAAAGCTTTTTGTTTCCTTGATTTTCTTTATTAGATTTCTATTCTCTCTTCAATTAATTTCCCCTCTAATATTTATTATTTCATTTATTGTTTAGATTTAGTTTTCTCTTTTTTGCATGTCTTAATTTAGAAGTTTAAAGTATTGATTTGAGATCTTTCTTCTTTTTTAATATACACACTTTATACATTTCACTCTAAGCAATGCTTTAGTTACATTGCATAAGTTTTGGTATACTGTTTATTTATTTTCATTCATTTCAAGGTATTTTTTTGATTTATCTTTTAAATTATTTTTCTTCACCCATTGGTTAATTTGGAGTATTTCTTTAATTTCCACTTACTTGTCAGTTTCTCCAAATTTTTTCTTGATATTGATTTCTAATTGCATTCCATTATAGCCCAAGAACATAGTTTGTATTATTTAAATGGACTGAGGTTGATTTTATGGCCTAGCATATAGTCTATCATGGAGAATGTCCTGTGTGAACTTGAGAAAATGTAAAATCTGTTGTTGTGTGGAGCATTCCGTAGACGTCTGTTTGGTCTAGTTGGTTTGTATTATGTTCAAGTCTTCTAATAACTTGTTGATCTTCTGTCTAGTTGTTTTATCTATTATTGAAAGTGTGGTATATTATTTCATATAATTGCTTTTTAAACAGTGAAGAAGAGAGATGAAATATACATTTATAGTGTTTGGTATAGTTACAGAGTCACCTTTACTGATGCTTTCCTTTGTTAGTGAGGATTTGCGTTATTGTTTGGGGGCACTTGCTTTCAGCCTGAAAAATACCTTTTAATATTTCTTTTAAGGCAGATTTGCTAGCAAAAAAAAAAAAAAGTATCTGTTCATATTTATCTGGGGAAGCTTTATTTTGCCTTCATCTTTAAAAAATAGTTTTGCTGGATATGAGTCTTGACAATATTTATTCTTTCAACATCAACACACTGCCTTCTGACCTCCATTGTTTCTATTGAGATGTCAGCTCTTAATCTTACTGGAGTCCTTTTGTATGTGGTAAATCATTTTTCTCTTTCTACTTTCAAGATTTTTCTTTTTATAGTTCAGCATTTTTATAATGATCTCTTTGTGTGTTAATCTCTTTGTATACAACTGACTTGGAGTTTGTTGACTTTCCTGGGTATTTAGATAAAAAGTTGTTTTTCAATTTTGACAAATTTTTAGCTATTAGTTTTCAAATAGTTCCTCTGTTTCTTTCTCGCTCTTCTCCTTTCTTGTATTCCCATTATGCATACGTTGGTATTCTTAAATGTATCTCACATTTTTCTCAAACTATTTTCTTGACATTTATCTTTCTCTGTTTTTCAGATTCCATAATCTCTACCAGTCTAAATTCATTTTCCTGTTCTTACGCCTGTTCAAGTCTACTCTTGAGCCCCTACAGTGGATTTTTATTTTAGTTATTTTACTTTACACCTCCATACTTTCCATTTAGTGCTTTAAAAAAATATTTTTTCTATCTTTTCTTTCATATTCTCTATGGAAGAAACATTTCATTTTCCCTTCCTTTACTTCTTTAAAGATGGTTTCCTTAAGTAATTTGAACATATTTATAATGGCTGCTTTGACTTTTTTGTTAAATCTGACATCTGGGTTCTCCCATAGAATTTTTTCCTGAGTATACGTCACATTTTCTTGTTGTTTTGCATGCTTTAAAAGTTTGTGTTGAGGGACTTCCATGGTGGCACAGTGGATAAGAATCCGCCTGCCAATGCAGGGGACATGGGTTCAATTCCTGGTCTGGGAAGATCCCACATGCCACGGAGCAACTAAGCCCATGGGCCACAACTACTGATCCTGTGCTCTAGAGCCTGCAAGCCACAACTACTGAGCCCACATGCCACAGCTACTGAAGCCCACGCGCCAAGAGCCCATGCTCCGCAACAAGAGAAGCCACTGCAATGAGAAGGCTGCACACCATGAGGAAGAGTAGCACCCGCTCGCTGCAACTAGAGAAAGCCCGCACGCAGCAATGAAGACCCAACACAGCCAAAAATAAATAAAATTAACTCTTTAAAAAAAAAAAAGTTTGTGTTGAAAACTGGACATTTTAGATAATTTATTCACCAAATCTGGATATGATTTCAATGCCTTCCACTCCGAGGCTTGTTGTTGTTTTTGCTTTTTGTTTGTTTAGTCACTAACTGGACCATTTTAGTAACATGTTTCCCCTGAGGTGGAAAACTTATGATGTTGCTCCTTAGAGGGTGCTTCCTGGGGCATGTGTATAATCAGTCTGGGATGACAGTGGTTTTGTTCAAGGCTCTCTTTGACTGTCTCTTTTCCTGATCAACCCAGCTGGCAGACTCCACTAATTATTCTACTGCTCATTTCTTTTCAGCATAGACTAATATCCCATTGTCTGGATAGGCCACTTTTTAATTTATCCTTTCACTACTGAAGGACATCTCAGTTGCCTCCAAGTTAAGGCATTTGTGAATAATGCTACTATAAACATCTATTTGCAGGTTTTTATGTGGACAAGAGTTTTCAAAACCTTTGGGTAAATACCAGGAACATGAATGATGGATCGTATGTTACAGGTAAGTTTAGTGTTAGAAATCACCAAACTGTTTTCCAAAGTGGCTGTACCATTTTACATTCCCACCAGCGATGTATGAGTGTTTCTGTTGCTCTACATCATCTCCAGCACTTGGTGTTGTAGCATTTTGGATTTTGGCCATTCTAATAGGTGTGTAGGGGTGTCTTAATGTTTTAAATTGCATTTCCCTACTGACATGTGATGTGGAGTTCTTTTCATAAGTTTATTTGCCATCTGTATATCTTCTTTGATGAAGTTTCTGTTAAGGTCTTTGGCTCTTTTTTTTTTTTTTTTTAATCAGGTTGTTTGTTTTCCTATTGTTGAGTTTTAAGAGTTCTTTGTATATTTTGGATTGTTATCAAATTGTTCTTTATCATATGTCTTTTGAAAGTATTTTCTCCCAGTTTGTGTCATGTCTTCTAATTCTCTTGACATTATCTTTCAAAGAGCAAACACTCATTTTTAATTCTAATGAAGTCCAGCCTATACATTATTGCTCTAATATATGACACCTTTGGTGTTTTATCTAAAAAGTTATCACTACACCCAAGGTCATCTAGGTTTTCTCCTATGTTATCCTCTAAGAATTTTATATTTTTGCATTCTACATTTAGATCTAAGATCCATTTTGAATTAATTTTTGTGAAGGGTGTAAGGTCTGTGATTTCTTTTTTTTTTTTTTTTTGCACATGGATATCAGTTTTTCCAGTACTGTCTTTGAAGAGACAGTCTTTGCTCCACTGTATTACCTTCGCTTCTTTGTCAAAGATCAACTGACTATATTTATGAGGGTCTATTTCTGTGCTCTCTATTTTGTCTCATTGATCTATTTGTGTATTCTTTTGCCAATACTGCACTGCCTTGATTACTGTAGCTTTATAGTAAATCTTGAGGTCAGATAGTGTCAGTCCTCCAACTTTGTTCTCCTTCAACACTGTGTTGACTATTCTGGGCCTTTTGCTTCCATATATAAATTTTAGAAGAACTTTATTAGTATCCATAAAATAACTTGCTGTGATTTTTGTTGGGATTTTATTGAATATTGATCAGTTATGTAGGTTTTTCATCGATTTATTTTTATCAGGTTGAAGAAGTTCTGTTGTAATTCCTAATTTGCAGAGTTAAATTGTGAATTGGTGTTTTTATTGACCAATATACGTGGTAATTGGCCATATTTTCCTCCTAATTTCTATGCCTGATAATTTTTTGTTTGATATCAAGTATTGTGAATTTTATGTTATTGCCTACAGGATTTTGTTATATTCCTTTAATGAGTATTGGCTTTTGTTCTGACACACAGTCAGCTAACTTTAGATCAATTTGAGGCTTTCAAGTCTTGCTTTGGCCTTTGTTATGGCAGTTCCAGAGAGCCTTTACTTTGGGATTTTTTTTATCCCTACTACTATGGAATATCATTCTGAAGAATCTAACAGATGCCTCATTTCCTAGGAGGTCATTCCACTCTGGCTGCTAGGATCACCAGCTCTTGCCAAACTTATGTGAGTTCTGATAATATATGGTCTTTTGCTTTCCAGTGGTTCTTTCTTTGGCCTTGGGTAGTTTCATCTTATGCATGTATGGAGATCAGTATTCAGCCAAAATTTCAAATCTTAGGAGATCTTTGCCTATGTAATTCCTTCTTTTCTGGTATTGTCACCTGAAAATTCTAATTGTTTCAGTCCCCCCAAACTCTAATCTCTGTATTCTCTACAAAGTAAGCTTATCAGACTCTGCATCCTCCCTCTCTCTGTAGCCTGAAAATTGTTTCTGAGCTATAAATTGAGAAATCATAAGACTTACCTAAATTTTATTTGTGTTTAGGCTTGCAGCATTTCTTTTTTTAAAAAAAAATATTTATTTGGTTGCGCTGGGTCTTAGTTGTGGCAGGGGGGCTCCTTAGTTGTGTCATGTGGGTTCCTTAGTATGGCATGGGAACTCTTAGTTGCAGCATGCATGTGGGATCTAGTTCCCTGATCAGGGATAAAACTCGGGCCCCTGCATTGGGAGCGCAGAGTGTTATCCACTTCGCCAGCAGGGAAGTCCCAAGGCTTGTAGCATTTCTGTGACTTTTGTCTAGTATCTAAACATTTGTATGCAATGTATTTTCTTTAATTATCTAGCTGCTCATGGCAGTAGGGCAAGCCTATAGCAGGACATTTTTCTTGGGTTTGGGTATGAGTAGATGTGTCCTTCCTATCTAAATCTATATTAGTAAAGAAAAAAATTTATAGTTAAAAATTACGTAGTTGAAAATGTGACCATTTACTTAATTTCTCTAGCTTCAAATGCATTCTACTTTGCCCAAAGCTGCTTTGTTCTTTATTTAAATTTTCATCTGTAAATTGCTTTAAAAAATGTCTTACACACAGTAGATTTTCACTAAACACTGAGTGAATCATTGATGAATAAATGATGAATGACTGTACCATCTTCCATAGGAATGGGGATATCAGTTGGATATATTACTTACAATATGGATGTATCAGAACACTCTCCTGACAGGGAGCTCTTTTTTTATTTCCCTGAAGTATTAAATTTATTGGCCTATTGGGCTGCAGATGAATACTGAAGCATGAGTATGTGAGACTGCTGCTTAACTTGCTCCCTTCCTTAAAGAAATGCCCATTAAACACAGGAAAAATATTAGACTAATCTCTCCTAGTATGGCCATTTCCAAGGCACTACTATCATAATATAGTGGAGTACTTTCATCTGATGACTTGAGTTCTAATTTAGCATCACCCTTCACTAACATATAACTTTGGAGAGGAAATTTCAACTCCTTGGGTTTAACTTTACATTCATATTAAATGAAGTGGTTGGACTAACTAAAGTACCTGCTCACACCTGAGATCTTGTTCAAAGCTATTTAAGAAAATATTTCTTTTCTCACTGATTCATTCTCATTAGATGCACTTTCCAAAGAGGGTTGCCTGATATATTTTTTTAATATCTCACCTTAGTGAGAACATAAAAATAGAAATAACTCAAAGAGAGGAAGTAACACAAATATCAATAATACAAGATGCAATATAATTTTATTGCATTTGATATGACTTTTCAGAGCTAAGTTAAAGCTAGCAGAAAATTCTTTATCTGGTCATTAGTTCAGTGCTCCATAGAATAAAGTACTTCTAGAGCTATAAAACGGGGCTGTATCATTTAATACTGCTGAGAACTGATTTACTCCTACTCCATTTAATACTGTATCATTTAATACTACTGAGAACTGATTTACTCCTACTGATATACCACCAAAATATCTCGTAAGCATATTTCCTTTCTCCAGCTCCACTGTGAAGACCCCAGTAATTCACTCCCTTTTGGGTGCTGAATGGATATTAAGTTCTATGCCATATACTTTACAAGTTATACATATATAGTCTTCGCCCCATGATACTTACTGTTAAATCCTCAGCCTTTGGACTCCAGAGCTTGCTTTTTAAATCACTATTCTCTTACAATCTCCTTTCTGAACTAACTGATATCCCTGAAATACCAATGTATCATGCACAGTGCTGCAAGATCACCAGTTCTCCCACTGACACAAAATTCTTCGAGATTCTCTAGTATGTACAGAAACCTGGCTGATAATAGTGATCCCTGGCTACTTGAAAAAGAGTATGTGTATATATTTGATATATATGTATATATTTGTATATATTACATGATATATATATGTTATACACATACATATATACATACATGTATATATGTGTGTATATATGTTTGGCCTCATCTGCATCTGCAAAATCATAAATTCAAAGAGTAAATACTAGAAATCTGTGTTTTTCAAAATGTTGCAGGTTACTCCAATGATGAGCCAACACTGGTGAGCTGTGGTTTCCAGACTGTCTGAGCTTCTTACTGTCTGTGTTGTATCTACCCAAAATGCTGCCACAAGCTTCACCCCCTAACTCCTAACATATGTTCCAATGTCATTGAACAATATTTCTCAAACACATCATCTCCTCTTATGACTCCACAATACTTCTTAAAAATTACACTTGCCTGGAACAACACCCATCTTTTCATTCAATTAGCAGGTTCCTTCTCTGTCAATCAAAATATATGTGCACTTCTAATGGGGAGACTTCTCTCTTCATCCTTATCAATGTTTCTTCTCCTGTTCTGTCCTATATGAAAGGATTTGATTTAACAATTATTATCAGGCCTTTGATACCCACTAAGGGAGGTACTGGAAGGAAAATTACATGAGAAGGGAATTATTGATTCTGGTGTCTAAGATCTGTCATTCACATGCTTCTGATAGTAATGACTAAACTGGAGCCAATATTTTCTACATTTAGTCTAATAAGTTCAAGTAAACATGCTCACCCCTAAAACAAGATAAAAGTTGCAACAGAATTACAAATAAAATACAACTAATTCCATCAAGTCAAACATGAAGGAGGAAGGGTCAGAAGAGGACTTGCATGATATCTCATATCTCATGCATGATATGATTATCTGCATATGAGAAATTGTACAATGCAATTGTACAAACCAATGTAAAACTAACAGGATGAGTAGAAGTGGAAATACAGAAGATGAAAAAATAGATGAGGGATAAAACGAGTAGGCATATGAATTCAAATTCCTGATATATACTAGGTGATTTCAGTTCTCATTAATATTAATCATTAAAATTGTGTAAGAGAGAAACTCTGTTCTTATCTTCAAGAGAAGAAAATTGAGACCCCAAGATATTTTGAGTAATTAATCCATGTTTATATTATGACTTTCTGGTGTAGCCAGGGTTTAAGCCTATATTCATTTATTTATTAAAGTTTTTTTTTTTGATGTGGACCATTTTTAAAGTCTTTATTGAATTTGTTACAATATTGCTTCTGTTTTTTGTTTTGGTTTTTTGACCGCAAGTTATGTGGGAATCTTAGCTCCCCGACCAGGGGTCAAACCCATACCCCCTGCATTGGAAGATGAAGTTTTAACCACTGGACAGCCAAGGAAGTCCCTCAAGCCTGTTGTTAAATCGTGGTCATTTTTTTTCTTTTCACCATAATTTTCCCACTCAAAACTCTCAGGTGAAAACTGAATCTTTGAGCATGAGTCAGAGATGAGCAATGAGCAAAATAAAAAGGTAATTATTAGAATATATTAGAATGCCATATAGCACAGAATACAGGTGTATCACCATTTTGAAACTGCAAAATACAATCTATTTCTGAAGAGAAAACATCATGGTATAGAGAAGAAAAAACAGATTTGGAGGCAGAAAAACTTGAGTTGGAATTCTGGTTCTGTCCTAATTAGCTGTATAAGATAATCTCTGAGCCTCTGTATGTATACACACATGTGTATGTGTGTGTGTGTGTGTGTTTGTATGCATATGTGTACGTGTATATATATGAAGTATAATACTACCAATTTCATAATTTAGTTCTAAATCCTAGAGGAAATAGAAAAATGCTCACAATCATGATTATCTCTAGATAAGAACTTAGGAATGCATTTTTTTTTCCTGCCAATCATACTAGTTACCTGGTTGGAACTGCTTACCATATACGGACATGAACAGAAAACATGCAGTGTTTAGCTTTTCTTCAAGTATTAATTAGATAGTGGAATTGTTCTATTTTTGTAAAGGTTGTTCATTCTGAGATCACTAACTATGGAGACAGGAAGGAGATCTCAGGGTAAGCAGGGATCCTAGACCAACCCTCTCTGATTACCTAGGACACTTCCTACGTAGCTGTAGTTGCTTCCATTCTAGCTGGCAGGGAAGGAAGATGTTCTAGCTTGGAAAATGCTCCACTTCTGCGTTCTACTTCCTATCTAATGTCTTGTCAAGTGCTGCTCTATTCCACAGCAGTTCTCAGAGATTACCCCCAAATGAAGGTGTGACGAGTAAAAATAGTTATTTTCCTATGGAAGCCATTTTATCCATCAATATTGGAATCCCATTGAATGCATTCTTAAAAACAAACAGACAAGCAAAATCATAAAGAACATCAGACTTGAGTCAGAAAAAGTGGGTTCTAGTCCCATTGCTACCACTAGGTTGCATATCTGCATAAATTTTCTTTGAAATACTTATCACATTCCCTAGTTCTTTCCTAGTGTTGAGAAATCAGGGAGGAATAAAACTGAAAGCATCTTTCCTCTTAGAAACCTAACATCTCCATTTTCAGAGAAATGTGACTTAAGAAAAAAAAAATCAATAACTCAGCCCCTTTCTGAGGGCTCTGTTTTGGCCCTTCAGTTCTTTGCCTCCATGGCATGCTGTGATATGATCTGTCTCCCTGCAAGACACTGAATAAGAGAACTGTCAGTATGACATGTGCTGAAAAGGACTAGTTTAACCCTAAACCAGGGCTTCTCCTTGGTCTATTCAAAAACATCTTACTTTCCCCCAGTGATTTTCTGTTACTATTTCCTTTGTTTCTTCAAATAAACAGAAAAGAACTAGGAAAAAATGGGGACAGTAGAATAAGATTACAATCAAAACATGGGTATAAGTTCACTGGATAAATAAGAAAGTGGTATTCTTACTGTTGGAAAGCCTACATTTGCTAAGTTTCAGTACATGGACCGGGACCTCTGGGATTCAGAAACTGGTTTTCTTTCTTTCTTTCTTTTTAATTGTGTTATTTTAAGTTCTGTTTGATATAATAGTCCTAGTATCCAGAAGTTCTGGGTTGTATACAGCTCTGCTCATTTAGAATGTTCCCTTCTATTTGTGTGCATACTTGCGCTTCTCAAAGCACGAAGCAGAACAATAAAAAACCCTTAATCAAATGCAACTCGTGTTCTAGAAAAATGAGACTGCCATACTTTCTTATGTGACTTGCCCTCCTACTTCCAATTACAACCTAAGATGTCAGAATGCAAGACCAGTGTTTGATTTACTTCTGTTCTCCTCATGGAGCCCATTTCTTACTACTCCCCTAAATGTTTGTAGTCTGAATTGAACATGGATTTGAAAATAAGCACATGGGCAAAGTCTGTAAAGAATGAATTATTAAATTAGAAACAATAGTAGCAGATTATTTCTCCCCTAATCTGAGCTAGGTTTTTAAAGACAAAGGGATACAACATGAGCCTTTTAAGAACAGTGGGAAAATCTAGTAAATTCTGACTTTTACCTCGTTTTCTTGAGTGTCCAACAGAATCTTTGTGCTGCAGAGTGATTATCTTGGAAAACCAGTTTTGTTTTCTAGATTAGCCGTACCTGGCAGTCTTCATATTGTCCATATCAGAGCTACTTAAAATGCAGTCCTAAGATCACCTGCAAAAGCATTACCTGGGAAGTTAGTTAAATATACAGATTACTAGACTGTAAATACGAATCTTGGGGAGACAGTATCTGGTTCTTGCAGACAAGCACGAGAAGCCTATTCTATACCATCTAGCTCAATATCCTGTAAAATCATAAGTAATGCGAGGTTAGCAATGGATTGGAAATAGGTTTTTGAGCTGTGTTCTGAAGTCCACAGATGAGCCTGTACTGTTGATAGCAAAATGATGGTGGCCAGGTTGACTTGGTTTGCTCTCTTGGAATCTACATGGGCTTCTGGTCTGAGACATGTTTAAGTACCATGCAAACACGCACCAAAAATATTCATCTTTAGTGCTGGGTGGAGGGCACATCAGAGTTAGGTTTAATTTCCAGATTTGTCGCAGTTAGCTGCACAAATTACTTTAACTCCCTGAACCTCATTTTCCTTACCCGTGTGGCCATATTGAATTCCTCTCACAGTTTGAAGAGTACTTACCCCAATATCTGATACCATGGATATGTGCAAAAAGTAGTTTACTCTGTTAGACAGATGCCTTAATACTAGGCTGCCAAAATCCTGAGAAGTCTGCATTCTAAATAACTTGGCTCATACCTCCTTTCCAACCAAAAAAACATCGTATTGTACATCAATCAGGAGTCAATCGCAAGATATGGGAGATGTTGGAACTAGAAAGGTGTCCTTCCAGAGAGTTGACATTGAAGAACACTTCTCCATAAATGGTTAGCAATAAACAGGGTATGGGACCAAATAAATTTTGGAGAATTGCCCATTTTATATCTTTCTTGGAAAGTGATAATGCCTACTTAGCTAGAAAAAAAGTTATGAGAAATATAAAGCAAGGTAAGATATTAATTTTATTTAAATGCACCTTTCCACCAATATAGTGGATCATAGAATCTTTTTTTTTTTTTGATTACAAACATTTCAAAGACAGTATTGCATAGAATACACTTTAGTAAATGCTAATTTCAAAGTCCATGGAGAAAATCTGCCCAATCTACTTTCTCCCAGTTAATCTCAGCCCTTCCTTAAAAGCTAATTAAAAGTCATTTGAGCCATTCCTGAAAGCCAAATAGCAAAGAAATCACTTCCTTTTTTTTCTCCCAGGGTCATGATCTTGGCGTCAATTTCTAGTGATTAAACCTCAAGAGCTAAACATCAGCCTTCAAATGAGCTCATCATATCTGATGACACCTAGTTATTGCTGAAATCACTACCGATATATAGTTTTGTTTTATCTGAACTCCTCCAAGAATGTTAAACTATCATTTCCAAAACCTAACCTGAACTCTTAAGTCTGTGTTAATTGTTACTTTCTCTTAAAAAAAAAAAAAAAAATCTGTGTCCCTCATGACTTTTAAAGAGGGCTCCTTTATTTTTTTAATTTTATTTATTTTTGGCTGCCCTTGGGTCTTCGTTGCTGCGTGTAAGGAACGGCACCAAAGACGGAGGAGAGCTTAAACAAGCTTTATTTGGGAACGCTCCCGGGCGAGGTTCACCGGTCCGAGAAAAAGGGGCCAGAGAAGTCGCGCCGGGGCTAGGGTTTGGGCAGAATTTATAGGGGAAGACGGGAAAGGGGTGTGGTGAATCCGGGAGGGCGCAGGTTATTCCTTATATGGTGGTCTCTTCGGGTATCGTGGCAATATCCGGTGCCGATTGCATCAGTCTCGGGACCGTTAGTCCCGCCCCGCGAAAGGCGGGAAGGCTGGGCCGGGTGGAAAGTCCTCAGGTCAGTTCCTGGAACTGGGTGGTCCGGAAAGTCTCGGTCTGATGCAACCTGTGAGTCTGATTGCGTTCCCCTGCCTCGGGCCAGTTGGCCTTACACTGCGCGTGGTCTTTCTCTAGTTGCGGCGAGCGGGGGCTACTCTTTGTTGAGGTGCACGGGCTTCTCATTGTGGTGGCTTCTCTTGTTGTGGAGCACGGGCTCTAGGCGCGCGGGCTTCAGTAGTTGTGGCTCGTGGGTTCTAGAGCGCAGGCTCAGTAGTTGTGGCGCAACGGCTTAGTTGCTCTGCGGCATGTGGGATCTTCCTGGACCAGGGCTCGAACCCGTGTCCCCTGCATTGGCGGGCGGATTCTCAACCACTGCGCCACCACGGAAGCCCAATTATTTCTTTCTTGACACAAAAGGTCTGAGGCAGAGGCACCCACGGAAGAAGGCATTATGAGAACAGTCAGATTAGATTTGTGAAGACAATTAAGCTCAATTCTTTATGGCTGCTTTTTTCTTAGCTTTGAAATGTTTCTTTCTGTTGAATCCTTTGGATTTCTGGTAGCGTTACTGGGGGGGAAAAGAGTGATATTTATCAAACAAACAAACAAGAACAAAGTAATAAATCTAGTTCTGTTCTTACTATGTGAATTAAATTGAGGGACTATGGAAGTTTGCAGTTTTGTGTTAGGAGTTTTAAAGAAGGTATCTTTAGCATTTCCTTTCCTGAAAATATGTCTCTGCAGAGTGCTGTCAAATTTTAATTGTCCCCAGAGGACAGGTTACAGATAATTAAATCAACTCTCTCCAGCAAAGAATACTTTAAAACACTTCTGAGAGCCCTGTCGTTTTTACCTGACCTTTGAGAAAAACACTTAACAATTGACGTAGTTTGTGTTTTTGTTAGAGGTTTTTCTTTGGCAGAGATGAATTAGCATCTGCCTTCATAAAGTCTGAGTTCAGATAAACGAGACACAGCCATTTGCTTGTCTTCTCATACTGGGTGCGCCTTGGATTGGAGGTCCATTTTATTCTAGATCAGTTTCATCAGTGGAGCCATATGAAAGAAAGTACATGATTTACTTCACAGTCTTTAAGAATGACTTATATTCAGTATAGAAACTAGGTAGAATAAATACTTTTTCTCAAACTGCAGCAACTACCCTTATGCTTGTAAGAAACAGGGATGACACGGATGCTATTCCAGAAGCTTTAGCAGTTTCAGCTACGGGAGACTCTCTGAAAGGGCTTGAGATATATGTGGGTTGACTTGCCAATTTTCTTCTTTATCCTTTCATAAAGCACCAATTCTGTGGTCAACCCCTAAATGTAAATTCTTGTAATTGGGAGTTCTAAAGTCTAGAGCACTTTCTTGCCTGTAAATACTGTCCCATATAGAACTTTGTACACATCAGATTCTCAGATGTGTATTAAGTAAGTAAAATGCTTATTAATTAAGCAAAGTAAATGCTTATTAATTAAGTAACGTGTTGTGGGGAAGTGGGTAGACCATTGGGTTTGAAGTTGGAATAATCTGCTCCATCTTTCCCACTATGTTTCTGTGAAGGTAAGTGAATCTACCTAGATATCAGTTATCTTTTCTAAAAAAGAAGGTACTTTGATTTAAATTTTGATGAACTGTGTTAAAATTCCTCTGTTCACCTAAACAAAAACTATTGAAATAGGACTTTTTCTTAAAAGTTCATAGGTATTTGTTTAGTCATCGTACATTTGTCAAGTTTGTTTGATGGGCCAGAAAAGATAAATGAGACCATTCTTACCTAAATAAGCTCACTGTGGGAATATAATTCTATAATTGAACAGTTTATTTTCTGTGGGTTAGGCTTCCCTTCAAAGTATTTCACATATTTTAAAGTTTCTCTGTGGCTGGCATCTCTTATGATGCTGCCAGTAATCTTTAAATTTATATATATATTTTTAATTACAAAGGAGTACATTCTGACTGATAGAAATTAAGCAAATGCAGAATGGCACGAAAAAGACAACACTAATTCCATGATCCCACTATTCAGAAGAAATGAGCTATTTAATTTAGAAAGTAGATAGGCATAATACCAATATCAAATGTATCTACACGTTATTGATAAACATTAGTACACAGTAACTTTGCATTTCCTCTAAGAAGATAAAACGTAAATATATGAAATACCATAGTCACTTTCTTTTTTTCTGACTAAAAGATAATCAATTGCCTTTATTCCTGAAAAAATGACTTCTTATCATCAAGCTCCGTAAGCCCAGCTGATGGTATTAATCATTTCTACATTTCCTTTCAGGGCTTCAATCTGAGGAGTCCAAAGTCATGAGGCTTCTGAGATAATAAAACAATATTGTATCTTAAATTACTCCTCATCTCCCCCAGTGTATAGTGGAAATTGTCATATTACTTCCTCCTAAACTATTTTGTTGACAAAATCCTCCAGCAGCAATAATTGGCTAGATATTTATACTTGAGATTTACTTCAGGTATTAAAGAAAATCTTATTGTAAGGCCTTTTATTAGAAGTTTGTCAAGAATGAGCTCATTCATAGACAATTTTCTGTTCTCCATCCAATGTTTATTTCCAAAATGGAGAAGCAGAATCCTGATTCAGTGATGAAAATTTTCTTTGCTTAAAATCCATATTATATTTGAATGGGACTTAGTTTACATGTAATATTGAATTCAAATTTGAGCAGCTGCATCATTTTGGGGAGAAATAATTCCGAGTGCTTTCATGGCTCAAATTTTAATGTTATATCTAATTTGCCCAGATAAGAGCTCAAAATCAGCGTTTTGTGAGGAAATGATAGAAACTGTCATTAAAGTTGTTGAAAGTAGAAAAGTCAGGTAAAAAGTTAAAGACAAATTTTTTCCCCATTTTTCTTTCTTTCTTTTTGAAATGAATCCTCAAATTTTTTGAACCATTATTTTTTCAGAAGGAAAAAAATTGTCAAAATCATTCTATTTGTGCCCTTGGTTGTGGATGATAAAAAATGAATTGACAATAGTTCACCAGAAATAATTCCAAATGCTTTAAAATACTTCCACATTTGTGGAGAGATTTATGTTCTGTGCAGTATGAACAAAATCAGATTTTGTTTATTATAATTCATAACACCACAATGAGACTCATAGCACCCAATTCTGTCTACCTCTCCTCAGCACTTCTACTTAAAGCACCTTCAGTGTCATCTAACCTTGGTACCTCAAAGAAGCCAGGTTAATGGAGAATTATGCTGCCACCACTATCTGGGATAACAATTGCCCTATTCTCAGAGCCATTTCTGTAACTCACGTTTCTAGAATGTGACTCTCCTATAACTATAAACTCCTGATTCTGGAACTGAACTCCCAGATTCCATGGTAGAAAATCTCATCCTGCAATTCCATCTACCTACTGGACATCAAAAATTTATGGCTGAAAAATATCTTGAAATATCCATAAATAAAATCACAATTTTTTCCTTCTTTTACCCCACCACTTACTTTTGGTTCTCTCAGTGCCTACTTTTTTTTGGTAGATGTTGACTCCCACTTATGTCTCAACAGTTGCTATCTGCTAATTTCACAAACTGGAAATCTGAAATTCACCCTAACTCCTCCGTCTCCATAACCACCAATAACCTGCATACAATAAAGGACCATGTCCTATCCACTCTAAGGATGCCTAAACATCTATTAACATTTTGCCCAACTTTCATAGTCACAGAAACTGCATTAGATAACAGTTCTTCCCCTTCTGTCAAAGACTGTTGCCATGCATCCTGACTGCCTATCCTCCTTTCAGTATTGACCCTTTCAATTGGGGCATTCCTAACACTCCTGTCAAAATGGTCAACCTAAAATGAAGATAAAAACATCCTCCTGCTTTAATCAACTTAATGGCCTCTTGTCCTTGGGCTCATCCCTTGCCAATAGAATTCAGATGTCTACATTATTTCGGATCAGTGGTCTTCTGACGGTTCCTGAGTATGAGATATTGGGGTATTTTGACTCTTAGGGTTGTGCATGTTTAGTGAACATGACAATAACTTTCTCCCTGACAAGACTGACACCAAAATGGCTTTCCCTTGATTTACCTATTACAGCATCTAACCCTCATCTCATATCACCACCATCTTCTGAGTCAACACTTGCTTAAACAAGCAACTGAAACTGTTGATTATGACTTTAAATTTAATCATACACTCATAATTTCTTTTAACTATTTACTTTTTATATTGTGGTCTCTTCTTAGTCTTCCCTAGTTACTGTCCTAAATCAATTTTCCCATATTTGCTTTAATATAGTTCCACAAATTAAACAAAATACGTGTATATGTTTTATACATATGTATAAATATATATATATATATAGACATTTAAACCTGCTTTGAAAAAAGAACATAAGATATAATACATCAAGGAAAATAAGACTTACAAGAAAAAATATTGATGTGAGAAATATCTTTGACAACCTCTTCGAATCTCCCATATATAATAATCCTCTCTACCGCTTCAAACCTCTCATGTAGAAGAATTCCTTCTCTCCCTCTTTTTCAATCACTTTCTTTCTGCCTTTTAATTAGTGCATTCTGTAACCTTGACTGTCAAGAAAGTATCAAATGCCATCTCTAAGGAAATGACTTTCCATCTTTATTTCAGTAATCAAAATCTGGAACTCTAATCAGGACTACAGAGTATCCTTTCCCAGATGCTGACAATAATGCTTTCTGCTCTCACCTCTCTTGACATGCATCTCTCTTCTGCCATTCATAATAGTCTATTGGACTCAGCGGTTCTTATATATTGTTGGTGCAAGAAGTTTTTAGTTTCAGTTAAGATGGAGTATGCACATTTAGCTACTGCTGCTCACTGATTATTAGTAAAAATCATGGAAGGAAATCAAGCAGCTGCTAGAGGATGGTGTGCAGTAAATGAGAGCAGGCAGATAGAGTAGGGAAATCAAAACAAAAAAGGGGTATATGGTGATAAATTACCTGCTTGTGTTTGCTCTTTTTGTTGTTATGTTTTGCTCTGTGCTTTTGTTGTTATATTATGCTCATTTTTCTCCTGTATCTTCTTGATTAGACCCTCATAACTCCAAGATTTGTACATGGGTATAGACAGAAATGTTATAAGAAAAAGCAGTGGTTCTCAACAAAGGAATGAGATGGTGGCATAGGAGGTAGCAGGATGAAACTCTTCTGGCTCCTCCGGCACTGTGCTCGGCAAACCCTGGTGAAAACCTGAGAGCAACAGAGACAGCAGGGAGGGGAGACGGTGGGTGGTGGCAGCAGGAACAGTTCCACACTCTTTGCTCTTGCTGTTTTGCTTCAGCACTGACCCAGTCATGGGAAATGTGCAATACAATGGGGATACTAAATCCTCAGGTTTTTAACCAGAGCAGCAGGAAGGAGGACACTGGGAATTCAGGAGTATGGAGAAGATCACAGACAGACAGACAAAAGAGATGCTTTGAATACATATGAGTAAGTCTTGGGCTCCTCCTTGAACTACCCATGTGTAGAACTGATCAGAATCAACAACGCAAGACGTTTGAAGACTGAACAAATGTGTGGATCACTGCCAGCCCCAGTGTGAAACTTGGTTGTTGCACATACTGGACCAACCAGAATTGGCCAGCGAAGGCTTTGAAAGCTAAACTGTCACCAGCATCACAACTCCAAAAACAGTAAGTCAGGACTTGTGATTTGAACCAAACCAGTTTGACTGGTTGCTTTAAAAAAAGTTATCTAAGAGATTTTTACAGGACCCAAAGTCTCATAATAGCTTTAAATTATGCATTATAATCATGTACCATGAATACAGTCTTCAAATGAATGGAAATAGAGAAGATTTGTCAGTGAAGAAGAATCTTTAAAAGTGGAAATTTTAGTACTGAAAAACATAAAAATGTAAATGTTTAAATCACCAGAAAGACTCAATAATAGAGATGACGTATGAAAAGATCAGTGGAATTGAAGGTAGATTAGTAGAAATCATAGTTGTAAACAACAGAGAAAAGAGATTGAATCCAAATGAACAGAACTTCGGGGACCTGTGTGACAATATCAGAAGTTCTAACTTTTGTGTCATTGCAGACTCAACAGGAAGACACAAGAGATAGGTCGTGGCAAAATATTTGAATTGACAATAGCTGAAAACTTTCCAAATTTGGTAAAGCCCATAAACTTGTAGATCCCAGAAACTCAGCAAACTCCAAGCAGAATTAACTTAAAGTAAATCATGCCAGACACATTACAATCAAACTTCTGAAAACCAAGGATAAAGAGAAAACAATTAAAAGCAGACAGAGAAAAACAATACATTGCACATAGAAGAAACTGGTTCAAATGGCTCCAGATTTCTAATCGAAATCTGTGGTGGCAACAAGAGAGTAGAACAGCGTTTCTTAAAGTTCTTAGAGGAAAAACAAATGTCAACTTAGAATTCTCTATTCAGCAAAACGATCTCTCTGAAATGAAAGTGAAATATGTTCTCTGATGAAAGAACATTAAGACAATTTGTTATCCATAAACATGCTTTAAAAGGATGCAAAGGAGCTTATTCAATGGAAAAGATACTACAAAAGAGGGAAATCTGGAACCTTAGGGATGAATTAAGAGCAACAAAGACGGCAGCTATCTGTGTAAGTGTAATAGATTACATTTTGCCTTTTACAATTTTTAAAATATGTATGACTATTGAAAGCAAAAATTATTACATTGATTTTTTTTCAAATTATGTATATATAATACATATGACAACTACCACATAAATTAGAGATCCCTATGGGATATTTTACTTCGAGTGGCTTTGCAGCTTTTTATTTTATCTCAGTGTTCTTGGAGAGGAAAACTCAGTATAATTTAGATGCCAATTCTTCACAAACTGATCTTTAGAGTTAATGCAATCTCCATTAAAATCTCAGAAGGTTTCAATCTTTTTTCTCTGTTGTTTAGACTATGATTTCTACTAATCTACCTTCAATTCCACTGATCTTTTTTTTTTTTGGGGGGGTGGGTACGCGGGCCTCTCACTGTTGTGGCTTCTCCCATTGCGGAACACAGGCTCTGGACGTGCAGGCTCAGCGGCCATGGCTCACGGGCCCAGCCGCTCCGCGGCATGTGGGATCTTCCCGGACTGGGGCACGAACCCGTGTACCCTGCATTGGCAGGCGGACTCTCAACCACTGCGCCACCAGGGAAGCCCCCCACTGATCTTTTAATATGTCATCTCTATTATTGAGTCTTTTTGGTAATTTAAACATTTACATTATTGTGTTTTTCAGTTCTAAATACCTCAGAAGGTATTTTATAAATATAAACAAGCTGATTCTAAAATTTATTTGGAAAGAGACGTGAAATAGAAGAGCTAAAATAATTTTGAGAAAGAACTACAAAGTTAGAAGACTCTTGATTTTAAGACCTAAAAAAAGCTTCATTAATCAAGGCTATGTGGTGTAGACACACGGAACAATGGAATTGAATAAAGAGTGCAGAAATGGAAACAAATATGGTCAATTAATTTTTGAAAAAGTTGCAAATGCAATTCAATAGAGAAAGCATAGCCTTTTCAACAAATATTGCTGGAATAATCAGACATCCATATGCAAAAAAATGAAGTTTAAACTTTATACTATATATAAAAAATAAGTGAATCATAGATTTATTTAAATGTAAAACATAAGCCTATTAAACATTTTAAAAATAAAACATAGGAAGACTCTGTGACCTAGAGTTATGCTAAGTGTTCTTATTTATGACAATAAAATAATGATTAATAAAAAATGATTAACTGAACTTTATCAAAATTAAAAACCTTTGCTCTGTAAAAGACCCTGTTATGGACGTGAAAAGACAATCTGTAGATTTCACACACACCAAAAATAAAAACAGTTTCAAATCACATACCTAACAAAACGCTTTATTCAGGATGTATAAAGAATTCTGCAATCTTGACAGTGAAAAAACAAACCAATTTAAACAGGCAATATATGTGAACAGATACTTCACTGAAGAAGATACTCGAAAGCAACTATACACACGAAAAATATAATTAGTCATTAAGGAATTTCAAATTAAAGCTGGACTGATGTACTAATACGTACCTATTAGGATGGCTAAAATAAAATTTATAAAGATAACTATGACAATACCAAATTGACAAGGATATGGAACATTTGGAATTCTCATCCACTGATGGTAACAATGCAAAATGTTACAGCCACATTGGAATACAGCCTGGTGGTTGAAGTAAGCATACACCTACCATGAGACCCAGCAATCCCACTCCTAGGCACGTACCCTAGAGAAATGCCTATATATTCAACCAAAAATCTGTACATGGATAGTTCTAGCAGTATTATCCATAGTCACCCAAATGTGGAAACAACCTAAATTTTCTTTAACATTTGAATAAACAAATTGTGGTATAATGGATTGCTATCCAGCAGTTAAAAAGGAACAAATTATTGATAAACCCAACAGCACAATTGAATCTCAAAAGCATTATGCTAAGTGAAAGAAACCAAATATTACATATTATCTGATTCTAAATATATTACATTCTAGAAAAGACAAAATTACAGGGATGAAGAATAGGTTTCTTATTGGCTGGGGTTAGGAGTTTTGGGAGTGCTTGACTAGCATGGGGCAGCACAAGAGAAATTTTGGGGGTTGTGGAATTATTCTGTATCTGGTTTGTAGTGATGGCTACACAAATTTACATGTATGTTAAAAATCATACAGTTACATACGAAAAAGTGATTTTTTTACCAAATGTAAATTTAAACATATTTATTTATATTTATATTATTATATTTGAAGAAAGACCATATGTAAATATGTATATGTGTTTATACATACACACAGAACACAATTTTTAAAAAGTAATGCAACTTGTTGACATCACTTACCCAGTTGTTCATTTATTGATTCATTCATCCATGCCTCCATTCAACAAGTATTTCTTGGGTCCCAACTTTATCACAGAGTGACTTTAAACCTCCTACTTTCTCCTTTCCCCTTTTCTTCCTCAAGGATAAGTTGTTTGAAAGACAGAAATTCCACCTATAAGTGTCCATCAACAGATGAATGGATAAAGAAGATGTGGCACATATATACAATGGAATATTACTCAGCCATAAAAAGAAATGAAATTGAGTTATTTGTAGTGAGGTGGATGGACCTAGAGTCTGTCATACAGGGTGAAGTAAGTCAGAAGGAGAAAAACAAATACTGTATGCTGACACATATATACGGAATCTAAAAACAAAAAACAAAAAACAAGTGGTTCTGAAGAACCTAGGGACAGGACAGGAATAAAGACACATAGAGAATGGATTTGAGGACACAGGGAGGTGGAAGGGTAAGCTGGGACGAAGTGAGAAATGGCATGGACATATATACACTACCAAATGTAAAATAGATAGTGGGAAGCAGCCATATAGCACAGGGAGATTAGCTTGGTGCTTTGCATCCACCTAAAGGGGTGGGATAGGGAGGGTGGGAGGGAGATGCAAGAGGGAGGAGATATGGGGATATATGTATATGTATAGCTAATTCACTTTGTTATACAGCAGAAACTAACACACCATTGTAAAGCAGTTATACTCCAATAAAGATGTTAAAAAAAAAAAAAGAAGAGGGGTTTTGCTTAAATATGAGGCTACTATTTTCTATCAGTGAATTGAAGGAGAAAAAACTGACGATTGATTATTTCCTTCCTCTCTTCTCTCTCTCTCCCTCCCTCCTTTTTTCTCTGTCTCTCTGTCTCTCACTCGTCTCTTTTTCCCCTTGGTTATTGGGTCCAGAGGCCTCCTGACTTTGAGAAGACCTGCATATTGAATACAGGGCACTACAGCCCTAAGCTCTGGAGACAAATATTTTTTCTCTGTGTTTCAAAAAACTTTTCTTCTCATTTGTGTCAGTCATTTCTAAAATCTGTATCATTAGATACTGAAGTTTGGATTGCAGGGGGGATTATTCTTTTTCTAAAATTGTTCACTGTAATGAAGTACTCACTTCTGTAGTCAATGCCCTTTAAAATGAATAAGATATACTCTGTTATTATTCCCTATGTACATATTACTCTAGCAAGGTAGAATAATTGAGGTGCCAAATAACAATAAAAAATTCTTAGGCCTTCTGAAGGTACCATTTAAGCACATTTTCTTTCTATTTATGAATATGTATATTTCCCCCCACTTGAGTGTAGTAACCAACAAAAACTTTTCCTGGATACAAATTACCTTTATAATTAACAATTGAATTTGTTAATTAGAGAGCCATGGTGTAACAAAATCTTAAATTCAATAAGTAATTTGTTCTATTCTCAAAGTAGAGTACAGAGACAGGTAGTCCAAAGACAGTTTGGGGAATATGCTGCATGAGTTTCCTCATGGAACCAAGATCCTTCTGACTTTGTTTTTCCTCCTTGCCTGGATGCTATTTCCAATATGAATTCATAATGCAGTATGGCTGATCCAAATCTCGCCATCATGTTCACAGTCCAACCCAAAAGGAGGAAAAGGGCCAAGGTGAGTAGTAACTGTCTTTTAAGCTAAAGTTACAAAAATCTGCTACTGGACATTTTTGTTTGAATCTCCCTCATTGGAGATTACTGATGTAGTGTCATCTAGCTGAACATGAGTCTGTATTTTTGGCAGCTCTGGTCCATGTGAAAACAGTGGCTATACTGCAGTGAAACAGTGCAGACCAAATGTTGGGATGATTGATTCTCTCTCACATTTTGTCATATAGTACTGTTGTCCATGGTTTCCCTTTCAAATATCAGTCTTTTTTTTGGGGGGGTGGTATGCGGGCCTCTCACTGTTGTGGCCCCTCCCGTTGCGGAGCAACAGGCTCGGGACGCGCAGGCTCAGCGGCCATGGCTCACGGGCCCAGCCACTCCGGGGCATGTGGGATCCTCCCGGACCTGGGCACGAACCCGTGTCCCCTGCATCGGCAGGCAGACTCTCAACCACTGCACCACCGGGGAAGCCCTCTTGCAGCTTTTAATGGAAGTTTGTACCAATGATATAATATGATATAGTACTAAAACATTGTCACAGATACAAAAGTGGTGGAATCCTAATGGTATCTTTTATGATTCTGAGAATAGAATGAATATTGTATTTCAGTATAGATTAGAGACAGTCCTTTTCACTTCATATATTTATCAAGAGGAACATCTACATTTATTTTCAACCTAACTTCACAGTTCAGAAGATGAAAACATGCAAAGTCAGTGAAGCAGCTCAACAAAGTAGGCTGAAAAGGTCAAATTCCAAAATTTGTTCATGTTTTGGAAGCACCGTTTAGACTGAGAAAGACCCAAGTATTCATAAGTTCACATTCCCAAATTATAGTTGGTGTTCATTTAAGTGGCAGTAATAAAATGTTCTCCAGGAAAACTTTTGTCAGAAATGACATTGTGGGGCTTCCCTGGTGGCGCAGTGGTTGAGAGTCCGCCTGCCAATGCAGGGGACACGGGTTCGTGCCCCGGTCCGGGAAGATCCCACATGCCGCGGAGCGGCTGGGCCCGTGAGCCATGGCCGCTGAGCCTGCGCGTCCGGAGCCTGTGCTCCGCAACGGGAGAGGCCACAACAGTGAGAGGCCCGCATACCGCAAAAAAAAGAAAAAAAAAAATGACATTGTGTCTGGAATAATTGGCTTAAACTAAGAGCTTTAAATATATTGAGTTGTATTTCCTTACTGAATTATAGAGTAATTAGGTAAGAGGACTCTGTCTTCTACTTCTCTGAACCTTGATTTTTCTACTGAAGATAATAAATATTGAGTCATTGATTAATCCATTCCACAAATATTTACTGAGTACCACTTATGTGTTAGGAAATGTGCTAGAGTTTCTGAATGGTTTTTCTTAAAGAGAATGGTAAAAGTTAATGAATATTCTAGTAAGAGTCATAATACTAAGGTTTTAGTTTTGAGTAGGTTGTGTCTTCACTTTGTGATCTCAAAATGCAGCCTTCACTTTTCTGTTCATCTGCTGTGCTTACTGGAGTAGAAGGGTAACCCAAAAGGATATATTAGATTCATTTGAATGCTAACATTCTATTGTTAGAATAACATGTATTAAATAATTAGATTGTTATATATTTCTTGTGCTAATATTTTAATTTATACATTTGTTCTTAGATCAGGCAAATTTCACTTAGGGTAGTGTTTCCTAGAGGTCATTATCCTTTCAGAAGCATATGTTCATTTAACTCATAAAATACATTTTTATCACAAGGAATCAGAGCACATGCGTCTTCCCTCCATAATTTCAAGTTGGTACAGTGTGTGAGATTAGCATCCTCCCAAAGCTTCTGCCACCCTGTCTTATGACAGCCAAGTATTTGATACAAAGAAAAGAAGAATGTCCTCCTGAAGCTGCATTATTTATACTTTCATTCATTTGTGTAGGAAACAATAATATCCTCACAGTGAATCTAAACTGCTTGTCATCACTAGGGCTCTACTGGTAATCACTTAAATATACTTTGAAGCTATGCAAGGTAATCCACTAGTAAATTATGTAGACATCTATATTTTTCATTTTCTTTGGACAGTTAATTTATGTTGACTATAAATGTAAATCTTTCACAGATGTAACTACTTTTATCCAAGGCTGTATGGAATAGTTACTGCCCCAGTAAAGTCCTGTTTGTCTTTCCTTCTGGCATAGGAGCTGAGCAAGAAGGTTAATAGCCATGCCAACTAATCAGCATGCAATTTGGTCTCTGTCATAAGGTTTGTCAAGCAGGAGGGCCATTCCAGCATATTGGTGTTCCAGGATATGGTAGAATCATGTCCCCTCTTTATATCAGTACATTGTGTCAAGGAAGACAAAAGTGTTTCTAAAGGCTACTTGGAGGAGAGTGCTGTCAAAATGTGAAGGACTCTCTAGTATCTCCATAAGGTCAGACTGTAGTACAAATTAGATAACAGATGTTAGAGAAAGGTAATAGTGAAAGGAAAATGAATGCAACAATACAAGTTGATCTTGGTGGTCCAAGGTATATCTTGATATTCCAAAAGCCATAATAAGAGCTTCCAAGCATCAGAACTCAGAAGGTGATTTTAGGAGGAAAATGCATGCCAACAGTCAATTCAAGTGTCCTTTGGACACCCAGAAGCTAACTAGACATTAGTCATGGCTCTCAGAGATCTACACAAACAAGGAAGTTACAGAATGACCAGAAAGTGGGACAAATCAATCATTAAACTCATGATGAGGAGGAGTTGCCATGGAAACTGTTTCTCCAAATCTTTTGTGATTAAACACAGGGTCCCTGACATAGAAAGGGACTAGGAATATCTGATATCTTTTTGATTGCCTTCCCAGACCTTATTTCAGGAAATCTTCGATCTTGCCACCCTCCATTCATGTAGTTCAGTGGAACAGTAGAGCCTCTTATTAAAACAGAATTTCAACCCCATATGCTCAGTGAATTGGACTGAAGTTAGGAACATAATCCTAGCTGGTATAGTCAGAATTTTTCCATTAGTAATTTGGAAAACCTGGGTGAAGTTATTTTCTCTCTTTAAGTGGTTGGATATTTACCATGTAATCTAGAGACTATGCATGGCCCTAAATTGCATTATGAAACAAAGAAACAAAAAATGTCAGTCTGACCAGAAAAGAACAAAGCAGTCATGCGGGAAGCAAGGAGGGACAATGGAGAAGGGTCCCTCATGGCATCAGAACCTCTGATTCTGGTTTACTTTGTGACACAAAAGTCTGGATTCTGTGGAACATCATGGTTTCTTATAATATAGCTAACACCATTTGTTAACTTAAGAAAAATCTGTTAGGTGCAGAAAATGAGTCTTACCTTATACACGTGAGACAGAGAGATCCGGGAGGACTAGGATGGATCTCAATTCATCAATTTTGTTGACTGGAGTTAATGTTGGGCTTGCCATTTAACCAAGGAAATGAGAGGGTACGTCTAGGATCTAAATCTGGTCTGGTGATAAAGAACACTGATTCAAGACAATTTTGTTCATGGACCACCTAATTCTGGATCTGGGGCTTAATATAAAGGCTTAAGTGTCTAAAAGTCTTTCTCTCCTAAGAACAAAGAAAATAAGACGCCTAGTGAGGGCACAGTTCAGCAAATCAGTGAGAGAGGGATGCTTATAAAATGACATATCAAAAGGAAATAGTATGCAACTTGTATACATATCTGCAATTCTCTAATTATTCCATATATTAAAGGAGAGATAACTAATACTCAATGAGTTTATAGAACTCGTTGAGTTCATATAACTTAGCAGACAAAGGTCTCTTTCATTTAATTACCAAGTTATCCATTATCATCTTACTTATCCAGATAAATAAACCAAGGCTCAAGATATTGAAGCCTCTTCCCGTGGTCAGAAAATTCAAGATTTGATATACCTCTGTAACTACACATTCTTTATATAACCCTTCTCCTACACTTTGCCATTTACCATTTACCAGCTGCTATCAATTGTCTTCTGTATGTTGGCAGTGTAGCAAATACTGTATCTGTATAAATATCTAATTGTTGTAATTGTCCTAAGGCTGAGTAGGTATGTGTTGAATGTGAGAGTCAGATTTTAGATTCCAAAGTGTTTAGCTCTAAAGCCTACCACTTTAGGCTACTTTGATTTTATTTATTTATTTATTTTTGATTAGGCACATTTCCATTTTTGGCTCTTGCCTAGTTGCTAGAAGGAGAAAACCTTCTGTTTTCAAATAACTTAATATGTATATAGGGAGATCACGTACTGGACAACTAACTACAATGCAATTACGATGCTTGAAATCAGCAGCTATAGAATTCACCGTGGAATATATATCAGTACCCTCAGAATGCAGTGGAATAAAGAGTTCTTAGTAAGGTTAGACTTCTTGAAGAGGTTTTTCTTGTTGACCTTGAAATGGAGTGGGGGTTTTGGATATATTAGGGATTTTTATTGGTAGCTTCCTTTTGCAGTTATTCAAGAGTGAAGGTTCTGGGAACGTGTCTTCCAGCTGTCTTTTGTTTTATCTCTCCTTACTTACTTCCAAGTCTCTGCCATCTCTTACCAGGATGCCTCTGTAGTACGATAGCTTTTGCTGGTCCATTTGTACTCGGGAAGCAGATTTTGCTGACTACATCACTTCCATCTGTTCCGGATGATTAAATTTCTCTTACATTCTGACAAGGCCATAAATCCAGCATTATTTTTAGGCAATTGCAAAATTGTTCTGTTCACATCTTTTGTCAAAGAATAAACCAATCAGTAAATTTTACTGGAAAGAGAGACCGTCTCATAAATTTCTTTTACAAACATCATAAACAGTCATGCTAGGAAAGAATCAATTTTAATTCATTATTTTTATTCTATGTCATACTTTAAAAACAAAAAAGTTATTTAAAGCTCTGTTCTGGCTGACTTCCATGTTTAATACAGAAATGTTAGAATTGCTGACTCAGCCCAGAGCCTATTAATGCCTTTTATTGTTTCTTTCCTTTACAAATACCATTAAGTGTGAAACATTTAGATTCATTTGTTTTTCCTAAGAGCTGGAAGGCCCAAACCACTTGCCATATTCATGAAACCAAACAGGCATTAGAAGTTGACAGTAAGAGGGAGGTTCAGGAAACTTATTTCAGTTTAGGGAAAAAGCCCCCTTTACCATCACATTCCCCCAAGTCTCTTTATCTGCCACAACACCTGAATTCTAGATTTGCCTAACACTTTGGGTTCTAGACACTTTTTTGTGTGGTCTAGAGATAAATAGCATTTATTTATCTTTAGACCATATTATTGACATAAAGTCATGTCTACTTTCCATAGGTACCTATAACTTGTCTCTGATTGGCCCCTCTACAAACACTTACTACTGGTTTAGTGTTCAGCCAGATGTTGCATAGATACTGTAAAGGAGACAATTGTATGCATTTAGGATTATAAAAAAGATATTAAAATGCAAAGGTTATTCAGAAATAATAGAAAATTCTCTTCACAACCATATGTGATAATTAAGAACACATTAGTTCAGTAGCTCTATTATTGCCTAAGTGGAACAAATATATTTCATTTTTATAACTCCATAGAGATTTTAATGGGCATTTTATCTGTTTCAGTTTCTAGGAGGGAAATGTCTTTAATCTTTACTATGTAACAAATGATGTCTCAGTTTACTTTGGTCATCTGAGAAGGAAAAATAATTTATCTCAAACTCAATGTTTAGCTTTTTAGTAAATGTTCAAAGTTGAATCTATGAGTATATTAAAAATGCATTCACATTGTCATTGTGGATATTCATTATTATTGGGTTGGGTTGTAGCTGAGAACCGAGGAGAAGAAATGTCCCATTTACTCAGAAATGGCCTCTGCGAGTTACTGAATCTGTTAGAAACTTTCCTAGATAGTCAGGCTTCCTCTTGTCCTGTGTCTTGGAGTCAAAACTGAATTGAGTTTTGAAAGAAAGCGTTGAGGTGACCAAGTGTCAGAACCCACAGACTTTATTTATTTATTTATTAACATCTCTATTGGAGTATAATTGCTTTACAATGGTGTGTTAGTTTCTGCTGTATAACAAAGTGAATCAGCTATACATATACATATATCCCCATATCTCCTCCCTCTCACATCTCCCTCCCACCCTCCCTATCCCGCCCTTCTAGGTGGACACAAAGCCCCTAGGTTCTCCAGAACCACTTGGTTTTTGTTTTTTGTTTTTGTTTTTGTTTTTTTTAAGATTCCGTATATATGTGTTAGCATACAGTATTTGTCTTTCTCTTTCTGACTTACTTCACTCTGTATGACAGACTCTAGGTCCACCCACCTCACTACAAATAACTCAATTTCATTTCTTTTTATGGCTGAGAAATAGTCCATTATATATATGTGCCACATCTTCTTTATCCATTCATCTGTTGATGGACACTTAGGTTGCTTCCATGTCCTGCCTATTGTAACTACTGCTGCAATGAACATTGTGGTACATGACACTTTTTGAATTATGGTTTTCTCAGGGTATATGCCCAGTAGTGGGATTGTTGGGTCATATGGTAGTTCTATTTTTAGTTTTTTTTAAGGAAACTCCATACTGCTCTCCATAGTGGCTGTATCAATTTACATTCCCACCGACAGTGCAAGAGGGTTCCCTTTTCTCCACACCCTCTCCAGCAATTATTGTTTGTAGATTTTTTGGTGATGGCCATTCTGACCTGTGTGAGGAGATAACTCATTGTAGTTTTGATTTGCATTTCTCTAATGATTAGAGATGTTGAGCATCCTTTCATGCAATCTGTATACCTTCTTGGAGAAACGTCTATTTAGGTCTTCTGCCCATTTTTGGATGGGGTTGCTTCTTTTTTGATATTGACCTGCATGTGCTGCTTGTAAATTCTGGAGATTAATCCTTTGTCAGTTGCTTCATTTGCAAATATATTCTCCCATTCTGAGGGTTGTCTTTTGGTCTTGTTTATGGTTTCCTTTGCTGTGCAAAAGCTTTGAAGTTTCATTAGGTCCATTTGTTTATTTTTGTTTTTATTTCCATTTCTCTAGGAGGTGGGTCAAAAAGGATCTTGCTGTGATTTATGTCATAGAGTTTTCTGCCTATGTTTTCCTCTAAGAGTTTTATAGTATCTGGCCTTACATTTAGGTCTTTAATCCATATTGAGTTTATTTTTGTGTATGGTGTTAGGGAGTGTTCTAATTTCATTCTTTTACATGAAGCTGTCCAGTTTTTCCAGCACCACTTATTGAAGAGGCTTTCTTTTCTCCATTGTATATTCTTGCCTCCTTTATCAAAGATAAGGTGACCATATGTGCGTGGGTTTATCTCTGGGCTTTCTATCCTGTTCCATTGATCTATATTTCTGTTTTTGTGCCAGTACCATACTGTCTTGATTACTGTAGCTTTGTAGTATAGTTTGAAGTCAGGGAGCCTGATTCCTCCAGCTCCATTTTTCTTTCTCAAGATTGTTTTGACTATTCGGGGTTTTTGTGTTTCCATACAAATTGTGCAATTTTTTGTTCTAGTTCTGTGAAAAATGCCATTGGTAGTTTGATAGGGATTGCATTGAATCTATAGATTGCTTTGGGTAGTATAGTCATTTTCACAATGTTGCTTCTTCCAATCCAAGAACATGGTTTATCTCTCCATCTCTTTGTATCAGCTTTAATTTCTTTCATCAGTGTCTTATAGTTATCTGCATACAGGTCTTTTGCCTCCTTATGTAGGTTTATTCCTAAGTATTTTATTCTTTTTGTTACAATGGTAAATAGGAGTGTTTCCTTAATTTCTCTTTCACAGTTTTCATCATTAGTGTATAGGAATGCAAGAGATTTCTGAGCATTAATTTTGTATCCTGCTACTTACCATATTCATTGATTAGCTTTAGTAGTTTTCTGGTAGCATCCTTAGGATTCTCTGTGTATAGTATCATGTCATCTGCAAACAGTGAGAGTTTTACTTCTTCTTTTCCAATTTGGATTCCTTTTATTTCTTTTTTGTCTCTGATTGCTGTAGCTAAAACTTCCAAAACTATGTTGAATACTAGTGGTGAGAGTGGGTAACCTTGTCTTGTTACTGATCTTGTGGAAATGGTTTCAGTTTTTCACCATTGAGAAAGATGTTGGCTGTGGGTTTGTCATATATGGCCTTTATTATGTTGAGGTAAGTTCCCTCTATGCCTACTTTGTGGAGGGTTTTTGTGATAAATGGGTGTTGAATTTTGTTGAAAGCTTTTTCTGCATCTATTGAGATGATCATATGGTTTTTCTCCTTCAATTTGTTAATATGGTTTATCACATTGATTAATTTGCATATACTGAAGAATCCTTGCATTCCTGGGATAAACCCCACTTGATCATGGTGTATGATCCTTTTAATGTGCTGTTGGATTCTGTTTGCTAGCATTTTGTTGAGTATTTTTGCATCTATGTTCATCAGTGATATTGGCCTGTAGTTTTCTTTTTTTGTGGCATCTTTGTCTGGTTTTGGTATCACAGTGATGGTGGCCTTGTAGAATGAGTTTGGGAGTGTTCCTCCCTCTGCTATATTTTGGAAGAGTTTGAGAAGGACAGGTGTTAGCTCTTTTCTAAATGTTTGATAGAATTCACCTGTGAAGCCATCTGGTCCTGGGCTTTTGTTTGTTGGAAGATTTTTAATCACAGTTTCAATTTCAGTGCTTGTGATTGGTCTGTTCATATTTTGTATTTCTTCCTGATTCAGTCTTGGCAGGTTGTGCATTTCTAAGAATTTGTCCATTTCTTCCATGTTGTCCATTTTATTGGCATATGCTTGCTGGTAGTAACCTCTCATGATCCTTTCTATTTCTGCAGTGTCAGTTGTTACTTCTCCTTTTTCATTTCTAAATCTATTGACTTGAGTCTTCTCCCTTTTTTTCTTGATGAGTCTGGCTAATGGTGTATCAATTCTGTTTGTCTTCTCAAAGAACCAGCTTTTAGTTTTATTGATCTTTGCTCTCGTTTCCTTAATTTATTTTTACTTCTGATCTTATCTTTATGATTTCTTTCCTTCTGTTAACTTTGGGTTTTTTTTTGTTCTTCTTTCTCTAATTGCTTTAAGTGTAAGTTTAGATTGTTTATTTAAGATGTATCTTTTTTTTTTTTTTAGATATCATTATATATATGATATATAAATTAATTATACAATATATCGTGTATTAATTATTAAAACATACTCTGGTAAATATTATATATTCAATATGAAACAGGAGGAAAGGGGGCAGGGCACAACCTTTAAAAGAATTACATAGCCCGAGGACACAACATAAACTGATTAGAACAAAATAGGTCCAAGATGGCGGGCGAGTCTACTTCCACTAGACCTTGAGCCTCAGTATACACTCATTGTAACACATCAGCAAGCTAAGCGACACACCCACAGGTGCCACGACAGTTCCAAGGATGACCATAAAGGTCAAAAAGTGGGTGGTGGCTCAATTCCTAGAAATCCCCACCCCTTCCCCAAAATAGCTGGAATACTCCTCCCACTCATCAGCGTATGAAATTACTCACCCCTATAAAACTAACAACCCCATACCCTGGTGCTGCCCTCGCCTTCTTTTTTTTTTTTTTTTTTTTTTTTAATAGGTATACCTGGATTTAATTCTCACTTCTACCGCTTGGTAGCTGGATAGCCTTAGGCAAGTTTCATACCTCCCTGAAATTCACTTAATTCAGTCTGTAAAATGGCATAATAACTTATTATAGCATCCTTTTAGGAATTTTAAATCAGTTCTTGAAATAAAAGTACACAATATATAGACAAGTATGGATTCCTCAATAGATGTTTGACCTTTCATTTCTCCAGTATCCCACCCGCATCAAATAAAGAAAAATACTTTTTAAAATTTACGAATATTTCATTGTTGTAAAGTTAAAGCCATAAAAATAATCAAATGGCCTACTATCATACCATTAGAAGAAAAAAAAAAAAAAAAAGGTGTTCATGAGAGTTCCATATTAGAATACAAGTTTTCCTTAGGCACCTGTTTATGTATGCTATTCTGCTCTTTACAATAAATAATTAAATTTAAAAGACTTAATTCCTCACTTTTAAGACCTTATTAGTTTACAAATTACATATTGACCTATGCTAAATTTTATACCGACCCATGCTAATGAATTCAGTACAGAAAACAAAAAACACTGCACTCAAGCAAACTACATATATATATATATATATATATATATATATATATAACTTATATGAGAATTGCTACTCCAGCTTTCTTTTGGTTTCCATTTGCATGAAATACCTTTTTCCATCCCCTTACTTTCAGTCTGTATGTGTCTCTAGGTCTGAAGTGGGTCTCTTGTAGACAGCAAATATATGGGTCTTGTTTTTGTATCCATTCAGCCAATCTGTGTCTTTTGGTGGGAGCATTTAGTCCATTTACATTTAAGGTAATTATCGATATGTGTGTTCCCTTTCCCATTTTCTTAATTGTTTGGGGTTTGTTATTGTAGGTCTTTTCCTTCTTTTGTGTTTCTTGCCTAGAGAAGTTCCTTTAGCAGTTGTTGTAGAGCTGGTTTGGTGGTGCTGAACTCTCTCAGCTTTTGCTTGTCTGTAAAGGTTTTAATTTCTCCATCAAATCTGAATGAGATCCTTGCTGGGTAGAGTAATCTTGGTTGCAGGTTTTTCTCCTTCAACACTTTCAATATGTCCTGCCACTCCCTTCTGGCTTGCAGAGTTTCTGCTGAAAGATCAGCTGTTAACCTTATGGGGATTCCCTTGTGTGTTATTTGTTGTTTTTCCCTTGCTGCTTTTAATATGTTTTCTTTGTATTTAATTTTTGACAGTTTGATTAATATGTGTCTTGGCGTATTTCTCCTTGGATTTATCCTGTATGGGACTCTCTGTGCTTCCTGGACTTGATTAACTATTTCCTTTCCCATATTAGGGAAGTTTTCAACTATAATCTCTTCAAATATTTTCTCAGTCCCTTTCTTTTTCTCTTCTTCTTCTGGAACCCCTATAATTCGAATGTTGGTGCGTTTAATGTTGTCCCAGAGGTCTCTGAGACTGTCCTCAGTTCTTTTCATTCTTTTTTCTTTATTCTGCTCTGCAGTAGTTATTTCCACTATTTTATCTTCCAGGTCACTTATCCGTTCTTCTGCCTCAGTTATTCTGCTATTGATCCCATCTAGAGTACTTTTAATTTCATTTATTGTGTTGTTCATCGTTGCTTGTTTCATCTTTAGTTCTTCTAGGTCCTTGTTAACTGATTCTTGCATTTTGTCCATTCTATTGTCCATTCTATCTCCAAGATTTCGGATCAACCTTACTATCATTATTCTGAATTCTTTTTCCGGTAGACTGCCTACTTCCTCTTCATTTGTTAGGTCTGGTGGGTTTTTATCTTGCTCCTTCATCTGCTGTGTGTTTTTCTGTCTTTTCATTTTGCTTATCTTACTGTGTTTGTGGTCTCCTTTTTTGCAGGCTGAAGGTTCGTAGTTCCTGTTGTTTTTTGTGTCTGTCCCCAGTGGCTAAGGTTGGTTCAGTGGGTTGTGTCGGCTTCCTGGTGGAGGGTACTAGTGCCTGTGTTCTGGTGGATGAGGCTGGATCTTGTCTTTCTGGTGGGTAGGTCCACGTCTGGTGGTGTGTTTTGGGGTGTCTGTAGACTTATTATGATTTTGGGCAGCCTCTCTGCTAATGGGTGGGGTTGTGTTCCTGTCTTGCTAGTTGTTTGGCATAGGATGTCCAGCACTGTAGCTTGCTGGTCGTTGAGTGAAGCTGGGTGCTGGCGTTGAGATGGAGATCTCTCGGAGATTTTTGCTGTTTGATATTATGTGCAGCTGGGAGGCCTCTTGTGGACCAGTGTCCTGAAGTTGGCTCTCCCACCTCAGAGGCACAGCACTGACTCCTGGCTGCAGCACCAAGAGCCTTTCATCCACAGGGCTCCTTAATTTGGGATGATTCGTTGACTATTCAGGTATTCCACAGATGCAGGGTATATCAAGTTGATTGTGGAGCTTTAATCCGCTGCTTCTGAGGCTGCTGGGAGAGATTTCCCTTTCTCTTCTTTGTTCTCACAGCTCCCAGGGGCTCAGCTTTGGATTTGGCCCCGCCTGTGCGTGTAGGTCGCCGGAGGGCGTCTGTTCTTTGCTCAGACAGGACGGGGTTAAAGGAGCCGCTGATTCGGAGGCTCTGGCTCACTCAGGCCGGGGGGTAGGGAGGGTCACGGAGTGTGGGGCGGGCCTGCAGCGGCAGAGGCCGGCGTGACGTTGCAGCCTGAGGCGCGCCGTGCGATCTCCCGGGCGAGTTGTCCCTGGATCCCGGGACCCTGGCAGTGGCGGGCTGCACAGGCTCCCCGGAAGGGCGTGTGGCTAGTGACCTGTGTTCGCACACAGGCCTCCTGGTGGCGGCAGCAGCGGCCTTAGCGGCTCATGTCAGCCTCTGGGCTCCGCACTTTTAGCCGCGGCTCGCGCCCGTCCCTGGAGCTCTCTCAAGCAGCGTTCTTAATCCCCTCTCCTCGTGCACCAGGAAACAAAGAGGGACGTAAAAGTCTCTTGCCTCTTCGGCAGGTCCAGACTTTTCCCCGGACTCTCTCCCGGCTAGCCGCGGTGCACTATCGCCCTGCAGGCTGTGTTCACGCCGCCAACCTCAGTCCTCTCCCGGCGCTCCGACAAAAGCCGGAGCCTCAGCTCCCAGTCCCGCCCGCCCCGGCGGGCGAGCAGAAAAGCCTCTCGGCTGGTGAGTTCCGGTCGGCCCGATCCTCTGCGCTGGAATCTGTCCGCCCTGCCCTCCGCACCCCTGTTGCTGTGCTCTCCTCCGCGGCTCCCAAGCTCCCCCACTCCGCCTCCCGAAGTCTCCACCCGCGAAGGGGCTTCCTAGTGTGTGGACACTTTTCCTCCTTCACAGCTCTCTCCCGCTGGTGCAGGACCCGTCCCTATCCTTTTGTCTCTGTTTAGTTTTTTCTTTTGCCCTAACCAGGTACGTGGGGGGTTCCTTGCCTTTTGGGAGGTCTGAGGTCTTCTGCCAGCGTTCAGTAGGTGCTCCGTAGGAGTTGTTCCACGCGTAGATGTATTTCTGGTGTATCTGTGGGGAGGAAGGTGATCTCTGCGTCTTACTCTTCCGCCATCTTCCAGGAAGTCTCTAAGATGTATCTTGTTTCCTAAGGTAGGATTGTATTGCTCTAAACTTCCCTCTTAGAACTGCTTTTGCTGCATCCCATAAGTTTTGGGTCATTGTGTTTTCATTGCCATTTATTTCTAGGTAGTTTTTGATTTCCTCTTTGATTTCTTCAGTGATCTCTTGGTTATTTAGTAGCGTATTGTTTAGCCTCCATGTGTTTGTATTTTTTACAGATTTTTTTCCTGTATTTGATATCTAGTCTCATAGCGTGTGGTCAGAAAAGATACTTGATATGATTTCAATTTTCTTAAATTTACCAAGGTTTGATTTGTGACACAACATATAATCTATCATGGAGAATGTTCCATGAGCACTTGAGAAGAAAGTATAATCTGCTGTTTTTGGATGGAATGTCCTATAAATATCAATTAAGTCCATCTTGTTTAATATATCATTTAAAGCTTGTGTTTCCTTATTTATTTTCATGTTGGATGGTCTGTCCATTGGTGAAAGTGAGCTCTTAAATCCCCTACTGTGATTGTGTTACCGTCTATTTCCCCTTTTATGCCTGTTAGCATTTGCCTTATGTATGGAGGTGCTCCTCTGTTGGGTGCATAAATATTTACAGTTGTTATATCTTCTTCTTCATTCGATCCCTTGGTCATTATGTAGTGTCCTTCTTTGTCTCTTGTAATAGTCTTTATTTTAAAGTCTATTTTATCTGATATGAGAACTGCTACTCCAGCTTTCTTCTGATTTCCACTTGCATGGAATATCTTTTTCCATCCCCTCACTTTCAGGCTGTATGTGTCCCTAGGTCTGAAGTGGATCTCTTGTAGACAGCATATATATTGGTCTTGTTTTTTTATCCATTCAGCCAGTCTATGTCGTTTGGTTGGAGCATTTAATCCATTTACATTTAAGGTACTTATTGGTATGTATGTTCCTATTACCATTTTCTTAATTGTTTTTTTTTTTTTTTTTTTTTTTTGCGGTACGTGGGCCTCTCACTGCTGCGGCCTCTCCCGTTGTGGAGCACAGGCTCCAGATGCGCAGGCCCAGCGGCCATGGCTCACGGGCCCAGCCGCTCCGCGGCATGTGGGATCTTCCCAGACTGGGGCACAAACCCGTGTCCCCTGCATCAGCAGGCAGACTCTCAACCACTGCGCCACCAGGGAAGCCCTTGTTTTGGGTTTTTTATTGTAAGTCTTTTCCTTCTCCTGTGTTTCCTGCCTGGAGAAGTTCCTTTAGCATTTGTTGTAGAGCTGGTTTGGTGGTGCTGAATTCTCTTAGCTTTCGCTTGTCTGTAAAGTTTTTAATTTCTCTGTGGAATCTGAATGAGATCCTTGCTGGATAGTGTAATTTGGTTGTAGGTTTTTCCCTTTCATCGCTTTAAATATTTCCTGCCACTCCCTTCTGGCTTGCAGAGTTTCTGCTGAAGGATCAGCTATTATCCTTATGGGGATTCCCTTGTATGTTAGTTGTTGCTTTTCCCTTGCTGCTTTTAATAATTTTTCTTTGTATTTAATTTTTGATAGTTTGATTAATACATGTCTTGGAGTGTTTCTCCTTGGATTTATCCTGTATGGGACTCTCTGCACTTCCTGAACTTGATTGACTATTTCCTTACCCATATTAGGGAAGTTTTCAACTATAATCTCTTCAAATATTTCCTCAGTCCCGTTTTTTTCCCTCTTTTTCTTCTGGGACTCCTATAATTTGAATGTTGTTGTGTTTAATGTTGTCCCAGAGGTCTCTGTAATAGTCCTCAATTCTTTTCATTCTCTTTTCTTTATTCTGCTCTGCAGTAGTTATTTACACTCTCTTATCTTCTAGGTCACTTATCCATTCTTCTGCCTCAGTTATTCTGCTATTGATTCCTTCTAGAGAATTTAATTTCATTTATTGTGTTGTTCATCATTGTTTGTTTGCTGTTTAGTTCTTCTAGGTCCTTGTTAAACATTTCTTGTATTTTCCCTATTCTATTTCCAAGATTTTGGATCATCTTTACTACCATTACTGTGAATTCTTTTTCAGGTAGGGTGCCTATTTCCTCTTCATTTGTTTTGTCTGGTGAGTTTTTACCTTGCTCCTTCATCTGCTGTGTGTTTCTCTGTCTTCTTATTTTGCTTAAATTACTGTGTTTGGGGTCTACTTATCGCAGTCTGCAGGTTCGTAGTTCCTGTTGTTTTTCGTGTCTGCCCCCAGTGGGTAAGGTTGATTCAGTGGCTTGTGTAGGTTTCCTGGTGGAGGGGACTGGTGCCTGTGTTCTGGTGGATGAGACTGGATCTTGTCTTTCTGGTGGGCAGGACCACATCTGGTGGTGTGTTTTGGGGTGTCTGTGAACTTATTATGATTTTAGGCAGCCTCTCTGCTAATGGGTGGGGCTGTGTTCCTGTCTTGCTAGTTGTTTGGCATAGGGTGTCCAGCACTGTAACTTGCTGGTCATTGAGTGGAGCCGAGTCTTAGTGTTGAGATGGAGATCTCTGAGAGAGCTTTTGCCGTTTGATATTATGTGGGGTTGGAAATTCTCTGGTGAACCAATGTCCTGAACTTGGCTCTCCCACCTCAGAGGCACAGGCCTGCCACCCGGCCAGAGCACCAAGACCCTGTCAGCCACATGGCTCAGAAGATAATGGAGAAAAAAAGAAAGAAGGAAAAAATAAATAAATAAAGTAAAATAAAGTTATTAAAATAGAAAAAAATTCTTAAAAATAAAAAAATTAAAAAGTAATTTAAAAAGAGAAAGAACAGAGCAACCAAACCAAAGAACAAATCCACCAATGTTAACAAGCACTAAAAAACTGTACTAAAAAACAAACAAAAAACAGACAGAACCCTAGGACAAATGGCAAAAGCAAAGCTATACAAACAAAATCACACACAGAAGCATACACATACACACAAAAAGAGGAAAAGGGGATAAAATAATCTATCTTGCTCTTAAAGTCCACCACCTCAATTTGGGATGATTCATTGTCTATTCAGGTATTCCACAGATGCAGGTACATCAAGCTGACTGAGGAGATTTAATCCGCTGCTCCTGAGGCTTCATGGCGAAATTTCCCTTTCTCTTCTTTGTTCGCCCAGCTCCGGTGCTTCAGCTTTGGATTTGGCCCTGCCTATGTGTGTAGGTCGCCTGAGGGCATCTGTTCCCTGCCCAGACAGGATGGGGTTAAAGTAGCAGCTGATTAGGCGGCTCTGGTTCACTCAGGCCAGGGCGAGGGGAGGAGTATGGCAGAGGCCAGTGTGACGTTGCAATAGCCTGAGGCACACCATGGGTTCTCCCTCGGAAATTGTCCCTGGATCACGGGACCCTGGCAGTGGCGGGCTGCACAGGCTCCCTGGAGGGGAGGTGTGGATAGTGACCTGTGCTCTCACACAGGCTTCTTGTTGGCGGCAGCAGCAGCGTTAGCATCTCATGCTCGTCTCTGGTGTCCGTTCTGATAGCCGCAGCTCGACGCAGCTCGAACCCATCTCTGGAGCTTGTTTAGGCGGTGCTCGGAATCCCCTCTCCTCGCGCACCATGAAACAAAGAGGCAAGGAAAAATCTCTTGCCTCTTTGGCAGTTCCATACTTTTTCCCGGACACACTCTCTACTAACTGTGACGCACTAGCCCCCTTCAGGCTGTGTTCACACAGCCAACCCCAGTCCTCTTCCTGGATCTGACCGAAGCCCAAGCCTCAGCTCCCAGCCCCCACCCGTCCCAGCGGGTGAGCAGACAAGCCTCTCGGGCTGGTGAGTGCTGGTCAGCATCGCTCCTCTGCGGGAATCTCTCTACTTTGCCCTCCGCACCCCTGTGGCTGCACTCTCCTCCGCGGCTCCGAAGCTTCCCCCCTCCGCGACCCGCAGTCTCCGCTCACGAAGGGGCTTCCTAGTGTGTGGAAACCTTTCCTCCTTCACAGCTCCCTCCCCGAGGTGCAGGTCCCATCCCTATTTTTTGTTTCTGTTTTTTCTTTTTTCATTTCCCCTACCCAGGTACGTGGGGAGTTTCTTGCCTTTTGGGAGGTCTGAGGTCTTCTTCCAGCGTTCAGTAGATGTTCTGTAGGAGTTATTCCACATGTAGATGTAGTTTTGATGTATTTGTGGGGAGGAAGGTGATCTCCACATCTTACTCCTCCGCCATCTTGAAGGCGCCCCCCCCCGAGACTTTATATCATTGATATTATTGACAACATGTATGAATTTAAAATATGTATTTTTAACATTGCAAACTACTGAGGAAAATTAAGGAAAATTGTTTATTTTTTACACTATAAATAATATACTTTAAGCTGAGGAAATTCTACATTATAAAATGGTATAGTTTGTTGTAGGAAAAAAATAAGAGTACTGGATAGGCGTCTTGGTTTTCATATACTTCCCTATTACAGATGAGAAAATCTAAGTTCACAGAGACCAAGCAAAATTTCTAAGGCCATAAAGGAAGATGATTACAGAATGATTACCAAAAACCGAGGTTTCTGAGTCCAGGTCAGTTACTTACCCATCATGGCCTTGGATGCATTTGGTCATTTTTTTCCAAAACACTGGTTTGTTTAATGGGGCAAAAATGAATCAGTTGTTAGGCCAAGGGATCCACTCAAATCTGAGAGATTTATACAATGTTATGAGGGTATAAATTCCAAGTCTATATAGGGTAAATGAGGAAACTGAAGGCTATAGAAGTAATTTGGCCATAGTCACTCAGGAAGATAAGGACTGATGTAGAGACAGAAACAAGTTCTGCTTCCTGACCTATTTTCCTTCGTAGGAAGCTTGATGGCATCCCTTCTGAGAGAAAAATCAAATGATACTATGTTTTCAGGTAAACAGATTTTGATCCACAAAATTCATAATTGTCTGTAATCTGGTCTCTATTTTGCTTTGCTTGTGTTTATTTTGATTTGTTTTTCATCCCTGCCATTTAGTTGGCTTATGGTTTTAAAATTTATATTAAATAAAATTTAATATAAATTAAATAAGTGCCTTCCATGTGATGGGAATTATGCTGGCTATTTTCATATATCTTTTCTATCAATTCCTCATAGTAACATTGAATTTAGTTGCATTAGTCCCAATTAATAAGAACAATTATTGAAGCTATGACTTACATAGTCCACATTCAGAGCAGTTGGAATTCTAAAAAAAAATGTGGTCTGACGATTGAAAAGTGATTTAAGGGTCTTTACTTACATTTTTAAAATGTTTGGGAAATCTCCCTTTATGCATTTATCCTGGAGACACCTTAGTAATGCACTGTACTTCTATGGTTTGTTTCTATTTAAAGTTCAGAATAAGTTTTGAAGATTTCTTAGATTGTTAAATTGTGACCTGCAAGAAATATTAAAAAATCAGTTTCAAATACAATTTCACAAACAATAAATTTAGCAAAGGGAAAAACACCTATAAATATTTAAACTTGAAAGATGTCTTGTGACTGGTAATGGAATATTATGTGAGGTTTTATCTACTCCATAGCTCAAGTTCACTTTAGCAGATGTTGTATAAGCCTGTTAGGGACATAATCTCTCTAATCATTTCATTTTTCAGGAAGACTCCAGATGCTTGACTGTAACTGTACTCATGTTCTCAAAAGATGTGTCTTATTTCTGTAGAAACATAGACAATAAATTAAAGGAAGTGATTTTTGATACTATATTTAATGTAGTAACTGTACATGTTGAACATTCTTGACAAAGGAATTGTGAGTAATGAATTTATTCAGGCTTCCCAGAAATTTTATGAGTGTCTGGCCTCACCCTGTGATAAGCAGTAGTGATAGAAGGATGAATGAAGCAAAAACCCATCCTTCAAGGAACTTGCAAACTATTAAGGTAGACACACTTTGAAAAGATGATTTATAACACATTGAGATAAGAGATAAATGAAACTATATAATACCAAAGGAGGAAACGATATTTGCAATAGTGATCACAGCAATGTATTTTAACATTTATTGAGCTAGTAATATATGCCAGAGTTTTAAATGTTTTCTTTGACTTATCTCATTTATTCCAATTTGAAATCCTGTGATGGGTACTTTACCTAAATAATCTTTTTTAATCCACAATTTTTTAAAATAAATTTATTTATTTTTATTTTTGGCTGCATTGGGTTTTCGTTGCTGCACTTGGGCTTTCTCTAGTTGCGTCGAGCAGGGGCTGCTCTTCATGTGGTGCACAGGCTTCTTATTGTGGTGGCTTCTCTTGTTGTGGAGCACAGGCTCTAGACACGCGGGCTTCAGTAGTTGTGGCTTGCGGGCTCTACAGCACTGGCTCAGTAGTTGTGGAGCAAGGGTTCAGTTGCTCTGCGGCATGTGGGATCTTCTCGGACCAGGGCTCGAACCCGCGTCCCCTGCATTGGCAGGCTGATTCTTAACCACTGCACCACCAGGGAAAGCCCCTTAATCCACAAATATTTACTGCACTTATACAATAATTAATCTTATTTTACACATGAAGGCAGAAAGGTTTAGAGGGATTTAGTTGTCTAAGGTCACAAGGTAGATCACACAGTGAAACAGGGTAATTTGATGGGAGTTTAATAAAGGAGTTATCTATAAAGTTTGGGTAAATTTAGGAGAACAAGGGGTAGTAGTGTACCACTGGGTTACCTAGAGTAGGGAGTATGCAGTTTTGCCACCCACCTGTATATAGGGTCAGGAGTGGAAGGAGTTAAAGGAACCTGGAGAGGTGTAACTGGATAAAGAGATCTATAAGATAAAAGCTGTTGCATTTGGTAGGGGGTACCACAGTACCCAGGAGGAAAGGAGCCAGGGGTATAAATATCCCAACATCTCTCTTCCTTGGCTAAGAACTACTGTTGGTGCCTCCATGGCTAAAACCACCTGCAAGCCAGAGGTCAAGGGATAATTATGTAGTCCTAAGAAAGGTAGAGATTGTCTGGGAGTATATATGAGGCAGGGTAATTGGTACATAACCAAAAGAGTGGAGAAGAGCACACATTCAGAGGAAGGTAAGGTGTTCGACTGACTGAGGGTGAGGCTAAGCTGAAAGAGATGGGGCTGATGAAGAACTCTCTTTCATCACTTTTACATTCCTCCATAGCACCTTCATACTCATATCTTTAGCAAAATGTTTTTTTTCAAAGTTATATACATGAAAGTCATATGGGACAAATATGATAAAACATGAGTAAAGAAAGTTGACGTAGGGGAATATTGGGAAGATTTTGTCAGATAACCAGTGGCATTCACAACACTTCCATTTATTCATGGATATATATTGAATATCCACTATGGGTTTGGCATTGCTCAAAAGGCTATTTATTTCTTCAGAGAGCTGTGAGTGCAGATAAAAAGGACAAGTAAATCAATGATTACAGTACCTCATGAGAAGCGTATGTAAAACACACACACACAAGATGCTATGGGAAGAAGAGAAGGACTTAATATTTTACAAATATCGTTTCACATAATCCTCACCACTATCTATAAAGGTGCTATTTTTATTGACATTTTACAAATGAGTTAAATGAAACTGAGATCAGTTAAGTAACTTATCTAAGATCTGACAGCAAATAAATGCTACAATCATATCTGGTTCCGAAGTCCATGTTCAAATTCCTATTATAAAAATACTTCCCTTTGTGTCAGGCAACAAAGATAGATAATTTGGCGGTACTCAGAAAGTGGGGTAAACTATGGTTGTGGATAGAGACAATGTCATGGGTTTTAAGCAGGTCATAATATTTTCCTTATGATGTAGCTGACTGTGTTCCGATCCTTTGGTCAGTTATTCATATTTTTTGAAAAATAAGCAAGGTATTATGTCCAATCTAATTCAGGTTTCACTAAAGATATAGGTGCATGTGTTCCATCCTGCTCATAAGGTTTCATAGTCCACTGCCTTTCTGCCTATGCTCAGTCCTCATATTAGAAGTTATTTATGTTCCTGGCACATCATATATTATCCACTATGACAGCACTAATGTGCATAACCCTCTTTCGGCTCACTACACATTCATCTGTCATGTAGGACTCTCCATTTCTCCTAAAAAGACTAGTGAATGTTAACTCTTAAGGATAATTTTCTGCCATCAAGTATGAATGAGTATTCCATAATTAAGAATTATGGGAAATATTAAACCCACATTATGAAATAGAGTAAATAAAGCTTGGAAAATTGTCAATCTTTTGTCTCTCCATTCAATCATGACATCATATTCATGCTATTTTAGTCTTTGAAACCTTTTAAAATATAACTATAGGAAACTGCTATCATGTAGTTAAGAAAGACTGATAACACATTTGCCTTAATGCTACTTGACTTTTATTTTAATATTACAAAGCATTGTATAAGTAACTGCAGTAGAAAGAGATGCAGTAGAAAAATATTAGACATTTGAAGAAACAAATAAAGTAAATTTTATTTAGTACCTACTATGTGCCAGATAATACTGTTGTCATAAAATTATAGATTAGAAATGATTCAGAATTTTAAAAATGCTCCTATTATTTGTTGTTTTCGTCTGCATTTCTTAAATGGTTAATCCAGTTCCTTTTTCACCATGCCAAATGGGTAAGTCCTCAGAAAAGGACGGATGATTTCAAAGAGAATATGAAGTTTTTTTCTTGGAATGTGCATTTCCTTTTAATGTAGAATTTCTTATCATATTTCCTAGCATTGCTCATATTTTCACATTTGAGAATTCTCCAAGGTCATAGTACTTTGACTGCTTTTTTTTCTGTCTTCTATTATCTATGTCCTAAATATCCAGTGTGAATTTCTTCACCAAATATTACTGAGTTTTTTAGAAATATTACCACTTAATGTCAAGCACAGCACTTTTACTGATTGGTATTTTTTTTTTCCATTGGTTAGATTCTTATTTTAAATGTGTTCGATTCTTTATTAGAATGTGAACTCTGTGCTTCTGATTTTATCCCCTGATAATGGGAATAAAAAGACCTGAATCACTCCACAGTGTTGGTAATTAATCCCACCTGTTTTCAACACCAAGTTCCACATAGAATATTTATCACCTTGGTGATTTCAGTTATACTTCTCTAATTTGTTACCATTAATTAAAGTTTTAGTAATAGTGATGAGTTATTGACTTCTGAGCTCAAGGAAACAGCATAATATAGATGGAAGTATGGATGAATAAAATCATAGAAAGCTTTGTAGAAAAGTGTGATTAGAAAGAAGCAAAAACAAGAAAGAAAAAAATGAATTGAGAAACACTTATTGCTTCACTGCCATTTCTGAGTTATTGTATAGCTATGGCAAAACTTGATCAAAGTGTTAGAATTTAATTCAAATTCTAAGTGAGCAAATAAATGACTTTTCTAATTAATGGTTCCCTTTCTTATAAGCACTTAAGTTTTGGAGAGGAGATGGAAAACAGAAGACTTCCTTGGGAAGTGGTCAGGATACTGAAGTAAATTATATAATTTTAATGTAGAAAAACCTCTAAAACACATTATTATAAAATTAATTATAACAACAATAAAAATAAACAACTAAGTCTGTGTTACATACACATATTTATTGTGAGGTCCCTATGATAGCTAGTTTTTCTTCATTCTCCACTTCACTCTACCCACAATTCTACTGGAGATGCAAAATAATTATAACTCATAGGTCATGCCCTCAAATAATTATTTTTTACTTGGAGGTCAAGGCTTAAACAAAAGCCAAGTGAATTAACGATAATGTGATCAGCATCAAATGTCATAGAGTTCAAAGGAGCAAGATCATTGTGAAGTTACATGGTCACAGGAAAATTCTTGGGGGATTGGTGTTCTAAGGATGAAAATTCCTGTGGGGATTGGAAAATTCCCCTGGGGGATTGGTGTTCTAAGGATGTGCAGAGTTTAATAACAACTCTAACAGTGACAACAGATATGTATTGAGCATTCCTCTATGTGCTAGACAATATTTATTATATAAATTTTATTGATGAGGATATTGAGTCATAGATAAAATAACTGGCTCAGAGAGAGTGAGATGAGAGTTATTTTATTCGGGGAAAACAATGAAGAAAGTGGTGTGCAGGTGATGTTCTTAGTGTGCATCATTTTTTTCATAGTTACTCTCCACCATCTAGAGCAAAAACTTGATGTTGGGAGTCATGGAATCTAAGTTTAGAGATGCACTGATGAGGACTTTGATAGATAGGCAAGGGATTAAAATTTAATCTGGAATCAATACTTTAGAACAATTAATACAACCATGAGTTGGCAGAGTTTGAGTGGTCGGTGACTGATTCATTAGAAAGCTGATTCTGTTAAGTATCTAATTTTAAATTGTGGCATTGAGGACTGATAGGAAATCATAGTCATGGCAGTCAGGAAGACTTGGAAGAAACACACTCATTGAAAATGCAAACAGAGGAATAAAAATGTATACAGGATAATGACTCAGACAAGGGTGAGAAGAAGAACACTGGCTGAACATCTATTATAAGCCAACAACTGTAATTATTAATTAAGTTGTAACTTCTCCAAGCTTCTCACAAAGTCTCCATGAAAACAATGAGTATTGCCAATGAATAAATCAAAACTAATATGGCTCAGAGAATACCCTGCACAAGTTTATACAGCTCAGATATGGGAGAGTTGGATTTTCTTGAGCCCAATCACCTCAAAATCTAAAGTTATTTCCAATTCTCCAGGCATCCCTCCTGAGGCATTGAAAGGTATTAGCTTAATTAAAATCTTAAGAATGTGCCCAAACTGGCATGAGTAAGGCTATAAAATGGGGTTTTTAAAGTACCATCAGATAAACAGAAAGCTCTGTAATTTACATTTCATCACATCAACCTTAATTACAGTGTAACATGTTGACATTGGTTGAGTAATCTTCATTTTATATTTTTTTGCCCTTAGTCCATCTTGTTCTTATTTCTATAATATTGTTTGAATAGTTTCCAGATTGGACCCAAAAGCATTCTATGTAGGAAGTTATGGCTAAAACATTCATCTTAACATCTCTTCTCCTTATGGAAATGCAGATTCTCTCTTGTGAAGCGAACTAATTAATGTCCCTTTCCTGCACAATATACAAATGGCACATAAATATTTAATGGCCTGGTTTAGCATTTTTATTAGACTCTATGATACATCAAACTATACACTGTTTAAAAGCTGAATCTAAATGATACCGTGCTTTCGAAAACCCCATCATGTATGATGTATTTTACCAATAAAATTTAAAGAAAACATTTAGGCTGTACTGAGAATAAACTATTATTCTTTACTTATTCTATGACTTGAACTTGAGCATTCACCAATAACTCTTTATGCTTTTATTAGTAGTAAGTAATACTGGATGAGCCAGATAGGATATAAAATTACCCAAGATTATCCTATATAATGTGATCAGTCCTGCCTTTTAAGAATTCCCTGGAGATAAGCCTAGGGAAGTGTTCAATAGTTTTGAGATTACCTCTTCAAAAGCGCCATCTCCTCATTTCAACTTTAGCTATCTGCCTTCCCATTGTCCATTCTCCTTTAGTCTCTAGATGTTCCTACATCTAATTCTGCCCTCTTGAGGTATCAGGTTTTTAGGGTTTGCTCTCAGAATTTCCAAATATCCTCTGCTGTTGCAGACTGCAATGAGCCAACAACTTCTCAGCAAGGTCTCACCACCACTATAAGCACCTAGTCTTCATCATCGTTTTGGGTTCACCATACTACTGGTTCTACTCTTTCAGACAAACCATGTTTAGGAATACTAGTTCTATGAGCTGTCTTCAAACTCCCCATATGGTTGAAACCTTTAACAAGTGGTTTATATGTGGCCCAACTTATAATTTATGTGAAATGTTAACAGTGAGGTTCAACCAAAAGAAGACACAAAGGTTCTTTTCCTATCAATTTCACCTTCAACTTTCTTGTAGCTCAACGTGGGGTCTGACCTCCAAACCTAACACAGCTAAGTTGATAACCAGTTATTAAAATGGTAAATGATTCTAATATTTTGTCCTATTTAAGGAATTAGTATTCTAAAGATTATTTGCTTTTAAGAATTTTGACGGTATACAATACGCTGACAACACGTGGAGAAAAACTGATAAAGGGCAGAAAGTACAATTAATGAACCCTGGAGTAGCGCTTTCCAAGAGGAGGAAAAATAAATATCTAGGTCTAATATTCACTATCCAAATGTCACTGTACTATCTTTGTGTTCCCAGTTGAAAAAATGTCAGAGTAGAGGCCTGAGAAGAGGTTTCTTCAGATACCTTAAGTGTTACATAAGGACAAGTCATTGGATCTTTGAGAATCTAAAACTTAGAGCATGTGTGGAATTCAGGGAGATTGATTTTGTGATGTTATGAGAACTGTTGTTGCTGTTTTTTACTTAGACGAATCTCTAAACATATAACAGCCATGCCAAAGAGTCCCTATGTTGCCGATCCATTAAAGTGTTCATGGTCAGGATACTAGAGGATGCCTGAAGCAGAGAATGGTATGGATAAGTGATTATAAAGCTTTTTCCCAAACCTAAGATGTTGTGACGTTCACTTTATAAATGGTTTGAGTTATACTAACCTAGATTTGGAACTCCCTAGCTGATATATCAGAAAGTTTTTCCCAATTATACTAAACAAGTTGCAGGGCCCAAATGCAGCATGTTACTTCATGTTTCCTTGCCTTTATTAATTATGTTCCTTTCACCTATGATGTCTTACTCTTCTTTGCTAATTTTTCTTTCTTCCGTGAAGATTCCTGTGAGTGGTTAAGTATATTAGCGTTATTTACTTACAGAGTATTTGGGGGTTTATTTCATAGCTCGAGGCATAGTAGTTGTTCAGTAATCATCTACTTTTGTCATTTTGTTGCTATATCTTCCTCAACGGAAAACCTTTCTTGACCTCACCCTTCCCATATCCAGCTCAAAGACTCAAGTACTATTTGTCAAGCTGTTGGTTTTTTCTACTCTTGTTGTTTCTGTTGTTATTATTATTATTACTAGATAATTCTTAGTAAATCACAGATTAGGCAAGTGGGGATATATACATAGGAGCAAATTAAAATATGTATATTTTTAATTTTATAGAATATCATGTTTCTTTGTAGAACCAGTCTCATTTGTTATTATATTGGCATAATTATGGTATTAAACCATCATAAACTTTTATGCCTGGATGTAGGTCTGTTGGTGAATACCTCTTGGGGGTACTATTTACATCTACATTTAATGCAAATGAAAGTCTGTGGAAAACAATGTATATAAAATAAAATATATATAACTTTTCCATTGTGGATATTATGGCTAGAAAACAATGTATATAAAATAAAATATATATAACTTTTCCATTGTGGATATTATGGCTAGAAAGCCAAGAGGTCACTCCTTTATCTTTGACATGCTATTCCATCACACATATCAGTAAGCCAAAGAAAAGAGGGAAAAGGAAAGAAAGTGAGATCAAAATTCTATTTCCTGGTTGGCTTGATTTATTTTGCTGCCTGTCTCCATGTCTTTGTTTCCTTTGTTGGGTTTTTTCCTATGGTGGGTTTTTTTTTCATCGCTTTTGAGTCATAAGATTGAAGAATCAGGTAATAAAAGCTTTACACATTCAAACCTATGATTGAATGTCTTACACAATTTCATGGGAATAACAGTTCCCCCAAAGAACTGTGAACCCAGGGGTCCAAGATTAAGTATTCTCACTCTATGAATTTTATATTCTGGCTGAGGAGGTTGTGTGAATACCATGCAGCAATCTATCACAAATGTTCATTGCCCATATGCTGAATATGGGATTCCCAGGTTTTTTGATTAGTTCAGCTCATGGTGTCTATATATGTGACATACTTGGTGTCACATTAGTATAACTATGGCATTAGACGGTCATAAACTTGTATGCCTGGACATAGGTCTGCCCAGTGCACACCTCCTGGTGGTACTATTTAAATACATATACTACAGAGCATGCAAACTCAAGTTCCTGGAGCACAATGTAACCCCTAAAGTTGTGTAATAATGCAACAATACAGGAAGTATGGTTTTTCCAGGAAAATTCACCCCAGGCCAAATTTGTCTGGATGTCAAAGAAAAAACACTGCCATGCTGAACTGGAGTCTAATGAAGTTTATACTCTTGATTACGAAGAGGAGATCTTTATTACACTCACTCCAACAAAATGTTAAATAAGGGTGATGCAAAACATAAACATGATATCTATATAGTTAAACACTTTGGATAATTTTAAAGTTCACAGCTTATGTTTTAAAACTATGTACTTGCTTCTATATCATATTCAACTTCCAATAGGTTTACTCATTTGAAGAATTCTTTTGAAACTAGAGAAAAGAGAACAGAATTAAAAAAAAATGTAACAGCTAATGTTTAAATCCTCTTGCAAACACCATAAGCATAACAGAGTGTTAAAATATGTCAATCATATTTAATTCACCAAGATTTTCAAGTATACCATGGTACCGGAAATAATTTCATATAAGGTTCTAATTTCAAACCTGAACATATTAACATATGATTTGAACTAACTCTCCTCATACTAAAATAAAAATATCTACATATTTGAAGAGGAAAAAAACTTCTTTAAAGTTATATTTTTTTAAACTTACAATGAATAATTTACTTGCTAAACAATGGCATATTGTTTCTAATTTATCAAGAGGCAAAATTAAACTACTGACAAATGAGATTCATTCCACCAAAACTTTTTTTGTTAAAAGGTAGATTTCATTACAGAATGTTTAAGTGCCGTCAAAAGAGCTTAAAGCACACATGCTACTTTGGTGTTCATGATAATTAGAACACAGCACAAATCTTTAAGTATCCTGAAAATCAATGTTATTTCACAGTTATGCTGTAATGGGAGGAGGACTTAAATTAATGTTTCACCTTAAGAGTGAAAAATCAATTATTTCCTTTTCTTGACTACAAACATCCATATCATCAGGATAAGTAATATATTGCAATTATATTACTACCAGAAAAACAGAGAAAACCCTTTTTGTATATTATTGTAATCTATCCTTTCTAATTATTATTTAGCATAATATGCTTTTATAGCTTCACAATCAGATAGCTCCTAGCACCAAACCCCAACTCTGCCATTTCCTAATTATATGCCTTTGGCACGTTATCTTGACTCTGAAACTCAGCTTTCTTGCATGCAAAATGAAATTAAGTATACCTATTGCTTAAGGTTGCTTTGAGGATAGACTACAGTAGTACATTTTATAAAACACTTAGCACTGATTTTTTAGTTAAAAATGACAGTATAAGGACTTTTTTATTTCTCTCTCATTTATGATACATCCAAGTCAAGAACAATAATAATACTACCATCAGAATATATAATATCAATAGCAAAACAGAATGGAAAGTAATGCTCTATTATTATTATTTTTTAACATCTTTATTGGAGTATAATTGCTTTACAATGGTGTGTTAGTTTCTGCTTTATAACAAAGTGAATCAGTTATACATATACATATGTTCCCATATCTCTTCCCTCTTGTGTCTCCCTCCCTCCCACCCTCCCTATCCCACCCCTCCAGGCGGTCAAAAGCACCGAGCTGATCTCCCTGTGCTATGCGGCTGCTTCCCACTAGCTATCTACCTTACGTTTGGTAGTGTATATATGTCCATGCCTCTCTCTCGCTTTGTCACAGCTCACCCTTCCCCCTCCCCATATCCTGAAGTCCGTTCTCTAGTAGGTCTAGTAGGACACAGTCTTTATTCCTGTCTTACCCCTAGGTTCTTCATGACAGTTTTTTTTTTCTTAAATTCCATATATATGTGTTAGCATATGGACTTACTTCACTCTGTATGACAGACTCTAGGTCTATCCACCTCATTACAAATAGCTAAATTTCGTTTCTTTTTATGGCCAAGTAATATTCCATTGTATATATGTGCCACATCTTTATCCATTCATCCGATGATGGACACTTAGGTTGATTCCATCTCTGGGCTATTGTAAATAGAGCTGCAATGAACATTTTGGTACATGACTCTTTTTGAATTATGGTTTTCTCAGGATATATGCCCAGTAGTGGGATTGCTGGGTCATATGGTAGTTCTATTTGTAGTTTTTTAAGGAACCTCCATACTGTTCTCCACAGTGGCTGTATCAATTTACATTCCCACCAACAGTGCAAGAGGGTTCCCTATTCTCCACACTCTCTCCAGCATTTATTGTTTCTAGATTTTTTGATGATGGCCATTCTGACTGGTGTGAGATGATATCTCATTGTAGTTTTGATTTGCATTTCTCTAATGATTAGTGATGTTGAGCATTCTTTCATGTGTTTGTTGGCAGTCTGTATATCTTCTTTGGAGAAATATCTATTTAGGTCTTCTGCCCATTTTTGGATTGGGTTGTTTGTTTTTTTGTTATTAAGCTGCATGAGCTGCTTGTAAATTTTGGAGATTAATCCTTTGTCAGTTGCTTCATTTGCAAATATTTTCTCCCATTCTGAGGGTTGTCTTTTTGTCTTGTTTATGGTTTCCTTTGCTGTGCAAAAGCTTAAGTTTCATTAGGTCCCATTTGTTTATTTTTGTTTTTATTTCCATTTCTCTAGGAGGTGGGCCAAAAAGGATCTTGCTGTGATTTATGTCATAGAGTGTCCTGCCTATGTTTTCCTCTAAGAGTTTGATAGTTTCTGGCCTTACATTTAGGTCTTTAATCCATTTTGAGCTTATTTTTATGTATGGTGTTAGGGAGTGATCTAATCTCATACTTTTACATGTACCTGCCCAGTTTTCTCAGCACCACTTATTGAAGAGGCTGTCCTTTCTCCACTGTACATTCCTGCCTCCTTTATCAAAGATAAGGTGACCATATGTGCGTGGGTTTATCTCTGGGCTTTCTATCCTGTTCCATTGATCTATATTTCTGTTTTTGTGCCAGTACCATACTGTCTTGATTACTGTAGCTTTGTAGTGTAGTCTGAAGTCAGGGAGCCTGATTCCTCCAGCTCCATTTTTCATTCTCAAGATTGCTTTGGCTATTCGGGGTCTTTTGTGTTTCCATACAAATTGTACAATTTTTTGTTCTAGTTCTGTGAAAAATGCCAGTGGTAGTTTGGTAGGGATTGCATTGAATCTGTAGATTGCTTTGGGTAGTATAGTCATTTTCACAATGTTGATTCTTCCAATCCAAAAACATGGTATATCTCTCCATCTATTTGTATCATTTTTAATTTCTTTCATCAGTGTCTTATAATTTTCTGCATACAGGTCTTTTGTCTCCTTAGGTAGGTTTATTCCTAGATATTTTATTCTTTTTGTTGCAGTGGTAAATGGGAGTGTTTTCTTGATTTCACTTTCAGATTTTCATCATTAGTGTATAGGAATGCCAGAGATTTCTGTGCATTAATTTTGTATCCTGCTACTTTACCAAATTCATTGATTAGCTCTAGTAGTTTCTGGTAGTATCTTTAGGATTTTGTATATATAGTATCATGTCATCAGCAAACAGTGACAGCTTTACTTCTTCTTTTCCGATTTGGATTCCTTTTATTTCCTTTTCTTCTCTGATTGCTGTGAATGCTCTATTATTAATGGAATTAGGGAAGGAGAAATCCATGGCTATCAGCCATTAAGAAAAATAGTCTTTGAAACATAGAGAAATTTGGGCCACAAGAAAAATGGAGGGAACTTGAGAGTTCAGAAGCAAGATGGAAATTTCCCTGAAATAAGTATCAAGATCCAGAATTATTTACAAAGGTAAAACCTAGTGATATCAAGATACCATGGCATGAAAGAAATCAATACCACAGAATGGCACCAGAGATAGCACCAGCTGAGGTTAAGACTCTGCAAGTCAACAACCAAGATTTTCTGCGACCCAGACCCCTGTGAACTGAGAAGGCAGATTGTGAGTTGAAGTGAGAAAGGAAGGGGAGTAGAGACTACCAGATCTTTTCACCACCACAATCCAGTGCTTCAAGACCCACTGACATGATACCCAGAGCAGAGATGTCCTTTTTTCTTTTTTTTTTTTCGGTACGCAGGCCTTTCACTGTTGTGGCCTCTCCCGTTGCAGAGCACAGGCTCCGGACGCACAGGCTCAGCGGCCATGGCTCACGGGCCCAGCCGCTCCGCGGCATGTGGGGTCTTCCCGGACCAGGGCACAAACCCGTGTCCCCTGCATCGGCAGGCGGACTCTCAACCACTGCGCCACCAGGGAAGCCCAGAGATGTCCTTTTGAGGCAGAAGACAGAACAAAATAGGTTACAGAGTTTTTTCGAGGTAAAATTAATGATTGCTTTTTTATAATTTTTCAGCAAATAAGCAGCAACTAGCTTCATCCATTCAAAATGGAGCTATGTAGGACCTTGGAGAGATCAAGTTTCCTCTGTTGGTTACTGCCAATGCGCATATGTGCAGTTGTGTGTGTGTGTTTGTATGTATTTTTGCACATACATACTTCATATTTTCAATGTAGATTGATAAAGATGATTATTTGCTAATGTAGTATGGCTGCTCCAGACAATAAATCAGAGGATTAAAACCAAGGGGGGAAAGCGGTGGCGGGGGGTGGGTGTGATGAATTGGGAGATTGGGATTGACATGTATACACTAATGTGTATAAAATTGATGACTAATAAGAACCTGCTGTATAAAAAAATAAAATTTAAAAATTAAAAAAATAGAGAAGAGAGTGTTACACAGATCTTCAAAATGTACAGTTCTAATCTGTAATAAAAGAGCATCTCAAATCTAAAAAAAAAAAGAAAAGAAAGTGTGAAATGAATAAAAAAGCTGACCTTCCAGCAAATAAAAGGGGACTCCTGCTGCTGACTGTTTGAGCTGTAAACTGGCCCCTGGATTCAGACGGAGATACCTGCTCTTCTTGGGTCTCAAGACTGCCTGGCTTTCAGACTGGAAATTACATCATTAGCCCTCCTGGTTCTCAGGCCTTTGGACTTGGGACAGAAACTACACATCGGCTCCTGGGTGTCCTGGGTGTCCTGCTTGCCAACTCACCCTTCAGGTCTTGGGACTTGTCAGCCTCCATAATTGCACGATCCAACCTATTCCTTATAATAAGTCATATGTACGTGTGTGTATATATATATATATATATATAAAATTCATTCCAGGTGGACGAGGCTTTCTGTTTTATAATTTGGGGATTTTTTTTTTTTTTTTGGTTTTAATTGTAATAAGGTCATAGTATTTATATTACTTCAATCACACACATACACAACACACACACAATCTTACTGTTTCTATAACCATACTGTTTTGGGGGAAAAGAGGGAACTTCTTTTGGCTTGAGAGATATGTAAATCTCCTTCCTATTATTAATGCTTCTGATTTGTCCTTGCATCTCCAGCGGCCTCTGTGGTTGCTATGGTGTTGCTTACTGCCCTGAACCATGTGCCTATACTAAACTGCTAAATCAGAGAGAAATAAATTTTAATTTTCTTGGAAAAAAGAACAAATCAAGGACCAAGAGAATGCAGACAATCACAATCAAGTGAAGAGCACCCAAAGAAATAAAAAAGAAAGAAAATTATTTCTTTCTTTACTTTGAAGTCTGTTCTGTCTAAAATTGATATATCAATAGCTACCTTTGCCTTTTTCTGATTACTGTCAGCATGGTATAATTTTCTCCACTCATACTTTTAATCTACATGTGTCTTTGTATTTAAAGTGGGTTTCTTGAAAATACTAGTGGGATCATGTCTTTTCATACACTTTGCAATTTCTGTTTTTTAATTTGTGCATTTAGAACATTGACATTCAAAAGTGATTATTGATACGGTTGAAGTAATATCTACCACAATTATTATTGGTTTCTATTTCTTGCCCTTGTTCTTTGTTCTTACTTTTGTCTTCCACCCTATTTCTGCCTTTTATTGTTTTAACTGAGCATTTAATATGATCCCATTTTCTCTTATTTCCTTATATGTCAGTTATACTTCCTTTTTTAAACTTTTTTAATTGGTTGGCCTAGAGTTTGCAATATATACATTTATAGCTAATTACAATTAGTCCAAGTCCACTTTCAAATAACATGATACCACTTCATGGGTAGTGTAAGTACTTTATAGTAACAAAATAATTCTAATTCCTTCTTCCTTTCTCCTGTATCATTGCTATCATTCATTTCACTTATATATAAGCATATACATAAGAGAGATATATAAGCATATGTAATGTAATACTTGCTTTTATTTTTCAAGAAACTGTTATTTGTCTAATTAAGAATAAAAAAAAGTTTTTATTCCCTTTACTTATTCCTTCTTGAACGCTTTTTCTTTCTGTCTGTAGATCTGAGCTTATTATTTTCCTTCTCTCTAAATAACTTCTTCTAGCATTTCTTTCAAGGCAGATCTACCGGCAACACATTCCACCAATTTTTATTTGCCTGAGAAAGACTTTGTTTCCTTCACTTTTGAAGGATAATTTTGCAGGATACAGAATTCTAGGCCGATGTTGTTGTTTTTTTTTTTTTCTCTCTCTCAACACTTTAAATATCAATCTTCACTCTTCTTGTTTGAATGGTTTCTGAGGAGTAGTCAGATGTACTTCTTATCTTTGCTCCTCTATAGGTTATGTGTTCCCCCGCTCTGGCTTCTTTCAAGATTTTTCCTTTATATTTGATTTTCTAAAGTTTGAATATGATATACCTACATGTAGTTTTTTTTTTTTTTTTTTTTGCATTTATCTTGCCTAACATACTCTGAGCTTCCTGGATATTTGCTTTGGTATCTGATATTAATTTGGGGAAATTCTCTGTCATCATTGCTTGAAATATTGCTTCTCTTCTTTTCTTCTGGTATTACCCTTTTGCATATGTCACACCCTGTGTAGTTGTTCTACAGTTCTTGGATATTCTGCTGTGTTATTTTAGTCTTTTTCGTCTTTGCTTTTTTGTTTTAGAAGTTTCAATTGTCATATGTTCAAGCTCAGAGATCCTTTCCTCTGCTGTGTCTAGTCCAAGAATAAGCTTATCAAAGGCATTCTTCACTTCTGTTACGGTATTTTTGAACTCTACCATTTCATTTTGATTCTCTCTTGGAATTCCCACCTCTCTGCTTACATAATCCCTCTCTTCTTGCTTGTTGTCTACTTTTGCCATTAGAGTCATTAGCATATTAATCATAGTTTGTTTTCATTCCTAGTTTGATAATTTCAACATTCCTGCCATATCTGACTCTGGTCTTGATGTTTGTTCAGTCTTTGCAAACTGTGCTTTTGGTCTTTTAGTATGCCTTATACTTTTTTGTTGAAATCCAGACATGATTTACCCAGCATTGGTTCCTGTGGAAGCTTCTGTTTGTGTGTTTCTGCTCTTGGTGACTTGTGATTTTCTGTATCCCTCCGTCTTCCTCTCCAATTCTGGGGACAGCTAGGTGCTCTGTAACTCACTTCTCTGACAGATCTAAGAACAGTTTTTGATTTTTCCAATTAATTAATCTTTTTACTTATTGTTAGGCTGGAGTGGCAACTTTCAAGCTCCTTACATGATGGTTATATAGTTTTTATTTTTACTTGATCGCTATTCCTATGAGCTTAATCAACTTTATTATTTAAAATATCCAACATATGGTGTTGTTAATTTTCTCTATCTTTCGTTGTCTATTAATTCCACTTCTTGCAATTAATTTTCTTCCTTCTACTCACTGTAAATTTAATTTGCTCATTTATATAGCTTCATAAAATAGAAATTTAGATCATTGATTTTAAGCATTTTTTCTTTTCTACTGTGAGCATTTAAAGCTCTAAATTTCCCTCTAAGCACTCACTCCTTAGCTGCATTCTACGAACTGAAAATACATTCTGTTTTCATTATCATTCTGTTCAAAATAGTTGCTAACTTTTCTTATTACTTCTTTGTACAATGATTTATTTAGGATTTTCTTCACTTTCCAACTATTTTCTGTTTACCTTTTTATTATAGATTTCTAATTTAATTCATTTTTTGTCAGAAAGCATGCTCTGTAAGATTACAATATACTGAAATTTACTGAGACTTACCATATGGCTTGACATAAGGATTATTTAGTTATCATTCCATTGCATTTAAAAAGAATATAAATTTTGTGTTACTTGGGTGACATTTTGATTAGGTAAACATGGTTGTTATTGTTCATTTTTACAGATTTTTTTTGTCTAGTTTTCCAATCAATTGTTGAGAAAGGGATGTTAACATCTCCACATCTGATTATAGATTTATGTATTGAACCATTGAGTTCTGTCAGCTTTTCTTCATGTACTGTTAAGCTCTGTTAGTCTGCACCTACACATTTTTGCCTGTTAAGTTTTCCTGGTGAATTGATCCATTTATCATAAAGAAACAGTCCCCATTATATCTGGGTACACAACTTGTCTTGAAGTCTATTTTCCCTGAAATTAATATAGGTTTCCCTGGTTCCTAATGCTTACTATTTGAAATATATATATTTCCCCATTCATTTACTTTCAGGTTTTCTATCCTTATGTATAAAGTGTGTGTCTCATAAATAGCATACTGTTACATAGTTGAGCCTTGATTTAAAAATCCAATCTGATGATCTCTGCCTTTTCGATGGACTATTTAACATGTTTTATTAATTTGTGTGTGTGTGTGTGTTTCCTATTTTTCCCTTTTAATTCCTCTGTTAGCTATTTAGCTCTAATTTGTTATTTTTATAGTGGTTGCCCTGGGAATTGCAATAGGTATCCTGTATCACATGAAAATATATTTTACATTGTATTACCTCACAAAATGAAAGAGTCTTGTATACTTTTGTATAATTCTACTTATTCTCTTCTATCCATCATTTATGCTCTTGTTATCATATCTATTACACCCAACTATATTATAAATCTTACAATGCAGAGGCATAATCTTGCTTAAAATAATTCTATATTATTCAAGTGATTAAGATAATAAAGTATATAGAAATATGTAATATTTGACACTTGCCCACATATGTAACGTTTGTGGTGCTCTTTTTCCTTCCTGCAAATCTGAGTTTCCATATTGTGTTCTTTCTCTTTCAGCTGCCATTTAGTGCATGTCTGTTGGCAAGAGTTTTATTTACCTTAGTTTTTATCTGTTCTAAAAACATCATTATTCTGCTTTTACCCTTGAAGGATATGTAGCTACATATAGACTACTGAATTTATACTTTTTTTTCTTTTCCTCTTTTGAAATGTGATTCCAGTGTTCTGGCATCTGCTGACCCACGTCAGCCATCATTTGTATTGTGTCCCTTGCATGTAATGTGTGCTTATTTTAGCTCTCTTTTTGGGGTAACATTTTGTTTTACAGTAATTACAGACTCTCAGAGAGTTGAAAAATTTTACAGAGAGTTTCCATGTGCCTATTACCCAGCTTTTTAAATTGTCATGTAGAATCTTACATAATTATAATGCATCCTCAAAACCAGGAGGTTGATTGGCATGGAATACAATCTGATCTTACTCAGGTTTCATGAGATTTTACATGCACTTTCATTTTTGTGCTATGTTTTGATAGAATGACTAATGGCCCTCCAAAAAAATAAAACAACTACATCCTGATCTCTGTGACTTGCAAATAGTATCTTATACGGTCTTTGCAGTTGTGGTTAACTTAAAGATCTTGAGATGGTGAGGTTATCCTTGATTATCCCAATGGACACTAAATGCCCTACCAACATCTTGATTTTGGCTCAGTCATACTGATTTCAGAATTCTGGCCTCCAGAACTTGCTCTAAGGGAATAAGTTTTCTTTGTTTTAAGCTACAAATTTGTGGTAATTTTTTTAAAGCAGCCTCAGGAAACCAATACAAATCTTTATGTATAACTTCCCATTTTTATAATTTTGTTAGAGAGAAAATGTTAGGTACAAGACTATATACAGTATATAACTTTTGGGGGTTGGGTTTTTCTAATAATGCCCTTGAGATCCATCTAATTTGTTTCATATATCAAGAGTCTGCTTTTTTATTGCTGACTAGTAGTCCACTGTATGGATGTATCAGAGTTTGTTTACACACTTACCTTTTGAAGGACGTTTAGGTTGTTTCCTCTTTGGGCTATTTCAAATAAAGTTTCTGTGAACAGTCATGTCCAGGTTTCTGTGTGAATTTAAGTCTTAATTTATCTAGGATGTAACTCAGGAGTGAAATTGCTGAAACATGTGTTTGTTCAGCTTTTAAAGAAACTTCCAATCAGGTTTCCAGAGTGGATGTACCATTTTACATTCACCCTGGCAATTAATGAGAGATCTGGTATATGTGCATCCTCACCATCATTCAGTATTATCCATTTTTTTTTTTTTTTTTTTTTTTTTTGCGATACACGGGCCTCTAACTGCTGTGGCCTCTCCCGTTGCAGAGCACAGGCTCCTGACGCGCAGGCTCAGCGGCCATGGCTTACGGGCCCAGCCGCTCCGCGGCATGTGGGATCTTCCCGGACCAGGGCACGAACCCATGTCCCCTGCATTGGCAGGCGGACTCTCAACCACTGTGCCACCAGGGAAGCCCTATCCATATTTTTTTTAACTTTAACATTTTAGTAAGTTTATAGTGACGTCTTACTGTGGCTTTAATTTGAATATTCTTGTTGGCCAAAAATGTTGGGCATATTTTCATGTGTTTATTTGCCGTTTTGATGTTTTCTTTGGTAAAGTGTCTAGCTAGTCATTGGTCCATTTTCTGAATGTTTTTCTTTGCTTGCTTATTTTTTATTTGTTTTCTCACTATTGAGTCTAAAGAGTTCTTTAAGTAGCCTGGAAACAAGTCTTTTATTGGAAACATGATTTACAAATACTTCCTCCCAGTCAGTAGTCTACTTCTTCATCTTCTAAACAGAGTCAGAGAGCAAAGGTTTTTAATTGTTACAAAGTTCAGTTTATCAATTTTTTTTTTCTTTCATGGGTCATGTTTTACTGTTATATCTAAGAAGTCTTAGCCTAGGCCAAGGTTTAATATTTTCTCTTATAATCTGTCCTAAAAGTTTTATAGTTAAAAATTTTACAGTGATATTTGTAATCCATTTTGAGTTAATGTGTATATAAGGTATAAGGTTTAGGTTGAAGTTAATTTGTGGGTACTGATATTCGATTTTTCCTATACAGTTTGTTGAAAAGACACTATTTACTAAAATCTATGTTTATCTTGGATTTCATCATTTTGACTATGATGTGTCTAAATCTTATTTATTTTCCTCATATTTATCCTGTTTAATGTTTTCTAAGCTTTTTTTAATTTAAAATTTTTATTTAAATTTTAAAAATTGGGGTCCTTTATTTCTTCTAATATTTTTACCTCCCCACTTACTCTTTCCTCTCCTTCTGTGAATTCAATTTAAAATATTTTAAATTACTTAATATTGCCCCACATATCTAGGAGGTTTTTCTCATTTATCTTCATTATTGTCTCTTATTTCTTTATATTGAATAATTTCTATTGTTATATCTTCAAATTAACTGACACTATCTTATGACATGTCTATTTTGCCTGTAAGCCTGTGCTTTTTTTATTTATTTATTTTTTAGGTATTGTAGTTTTAGTCCAAGAAATTCTATTTTGTTCTTTTTTTGTGGTTTATTTTTCTCTGATGGTATTTCCCACTAACTCATTCATTACAACTATGCTTTTCTTTATGTATTTTGAACATATTTATGTTAACTGTTTAAAAAATCTTTTCTGCAAATTCCAACATCTAGATCATTTTGGTGTCATTTTTATTGACTTTTTTTTTTCTCTTGATTAGGGAAAATATTTTGCTACTTTTTCACAAGCATAGTGACTTTAGCTATATTGTGGAAGTTGTAGATGGAATGTTTTAGAGAATCTGGATTCTGTCACCTTCCTTCAGACACTATTGATTTTTTTTTTCTTTTAGGCAGTTAATTTGGCTGGACTCAAAACTCCAAAATCTGTATTTCCTGTACTGAGCAGTAGGTGAGATCTCTGCTCCGGTCTTTCATCTTTTCAGTTGTTTTCTACTGGTTCTTCAGCATCTCTCTAGTGCAATTCAGGTATGTTGCAAGGGTTTGAGCAGTATTTATATTCAGATTTTGAAATCCCACATCTGTGGACTTCTACTTTCCAAGCTATCCCCCTTTTGACTTTCCAGTTGCTCAGGAAGCTCCAACCTTTATTCTTAGTCCCCAATCCAGTAATGTGATTTTTCCATTTCCGTTTTAGGCATCCAGAACAATATTGATAACCCTTAGGTAAAAACCATGTAAATGGAATTATCAGCTAATACATTTGCTCTTTTTCAAAATTTGACAACCCTCCTATTTTTTTCTTCTTTGTTTTTCTCATTCTCTATTGCCTTCAAATAATTCTGTCTGTGTTTGTATGTATATATGTGTGAGTATGTAAGTTCAAATTTGGTTCAGAGTTTATAAAAATCATTTGAAATATGAATAGTTGGCTACAAGCTCTGATAACATTTCTTGAAGCAGAATTCCAAGGATTTGGGATTGTAATGTAAGGAAGAGGAAACCTTTAGAGGGTTTTAACTAGGAGTGTGATGTTACTGAATTTAACCTTTATATACTGTACTCTGTGTGTTAATGTGTGGAGAGTTTTTTTTTGTTTTGTTGTTTTGTTTTGTAAAATTAGATAGAGAGGGTCAGTTGCAGAAACACAGGCAAGAGATTGTGGCAACTTGGATATATCTTAGAGTAGTAGACATGGATAAATGATGGGTTATATTACTTGATGTGTCTTTGGGCAAGTTATTTTATTAATCAACTGTAAAATGGTAATGATACCAAAAGCCACTAGTTTTTTGTGGAGATTAAAGAAAATAATATATGCACCACCTTAGATATTGCTGGACATATATATTAACACTCTATAGCATTTAATAGTTTGCTATATGTGTATTATATGTCAAATACTGCACTGTGAGAGCAGAGCTACTCCTGTTCATGGGTCTAATCATGAAGATACACATTAATCAAGTATCAAATAAATACGTGAAAATTCGAATGAAATAATTGATATTGAGTTGTTTATGATGACTTAAGAATGTGTAATAAGATAACTTGGTCTGGTGGTAGGAATAACATACGCAAATATAAAATTGATGATAGCTTACCAGTAATAATACAAGAGTGTTCAACTGGCCGACCTCCAGTTCATATTAATGTTCATAAGAAGGGTAAGTATCCCTGTGAAAGTGAGATTGAACATAGATGTAAATAAAAATAGGAGATGTTATTTTGGTGAATAATGTATGTAAGATTGCTTTAGACAGAGGAAACAGTATGCGACAAAGCCCCCAAAGAGAAGCGAGCCTGGAGGGGTGGAAATGGAAAAAAGCATTGTGGTTGCAGCAGAGTTTGAAGATGATTATGCTGCACGTGGTGCTGAAAATATTTGAGTCAGGCTATACAGGGGACTTGCATGCTGTGGAGAGGTTTGGTTTTCATCTCTAGAACAAAGAAAAACTCCTTACGAGCTTTAGGCAAAAAGCTCAGGCAGACTTCAGTGTGGGGAGCAGATTGGAGAAAGAGAAAATTGGATTAATCCAGTCTCAGTAAGTGTGGAGATATAATGATGCTGGTGCTGATTCTGCTGCTGCTGGTGTTGCTGCTTGTGGTTGTGTTTCCTTATGAGAGATTTGGAAAGAAGAAATGATAGGGAGAAGATTGCCTAATTTATTATTTTTTTGCGGGGGTGGGGCACAATTTGTGTATGTCTGGCACTCTATGGCAGGAAAAAAACTGGCAAAGAAATAAGATAAAGTTAGTTTATTTCATACTTTTTAGCACTGATAGTAGAAGGAGATTCTGGGTCTTCCTAGGCATTTACCAATCCTTGCAGGTAAGCAAGAGTTGCTTGGAGCTAATTATTAGGGTTTCGGTGGTGTTTGAAATGTCTCAACTTAAATACTTAAAAGGGAATTGGATCCAATTTTACTTTAACATAACATTATCTCAGCAATAACTTTATCATAACATAAAGCATATTGGATAGAATTTTTCTCTTCACTCAGACTGAAGTTCTGTGTATCAATAAAGAGAGCAGTTGTACAGAGATAATCATCATGCCAGTCTCCAGATGCATCTGAAAAGCTATTAAGAGCCAAAGAGGAGGCTAATGAAAAGATCTCCTGTGGTTACAGAAATCACATGGCTTTGGTCTTTTCCTCCAGATATTTTCTTTGTTAGTTTCTTCTGCAAGTCTTGGCAAAAGCATATTTATTAAACTGCCTCTATTTCCCCAGTGCACTTCATAGCTGGGAGACCAAGAATAGAATGGTCCAAGGAAACATGTAATTAATTTTCTTTATCATTTCTTTATAAGTGTGAAAATGAATAAAGGACTTGATTAGCCCTCCAATCCCTTTTATCTTCACATTCACACAAACACATACATTACACTCATAAACAATATGATGTCAAGATCTTGTGAAAACAACAGTTTCCACAATACTTATGTTTTTGGATATCTCTAAGCGTTTCATTTGTCATACCAAATTTACTTCTCTAGGGCCATTTATGTGGAAGTTGATTGATGCTTCTTGACCCATGTCAACTCAATCTAAATGGAAAAAGTGGCATTGTCCTCTCAAAGAATAGATAGCACAACTAGAGTAATCACCTTTTCAGACAGCAGCACCTTGTCTTTGTAGAAAAGTATTGAATGGTTCTAACTATATAAAAATCCATTAATGCTACCCCATTAAAAATGTCAAAAGAACTGATGTGACCCAAAGAAAACCGAATGAGCAGAGCTGGGTGTTTAGACCCATATTCTTAATTCCCATGAGTATTCTTGGGGAAAGCAATAGTCAAAATGGGTATCTTGGGGGTGATTTTGACCCTGGTAGATTCAACTAATAAATAGGTGAAATGTGTGTGCGTGTACATTTTGGATTTTGATCATGGATAAAGCAATCACAATCACACGTATAGCTTACTGGGAACACAAACAGTGGCTCACAGCTATACAAACTTTACTATAAAAGAAAAGTTAAAGCTCACATTAGTTTCATGCTTCTGACTTCAGAATATAAACTAGTCCTGATGCCCCAATATTTATAAATTTATTTTGAAAAATGAAGGCAGATACTTTTTGGCTGTTAAAGACCGTCATGAGAAATATGAGTACTTTATATATTCTTAAATGAATTATTTCAGGTGTGTGTCTATTGTTGTGCATGTGTATGTGTAAGTCAGATCTGATTCTTCCTTAATTACATGCTACCAAAGGCATCTAAGAGGCAAAAAGACTTCTTCTGAAGGTGGGATAAATGGCCCTGTTCAGGGACGCTGATGACTGAAAATGAGAAGACTGTTTGGGTTTCATCGGCATTTATGGTCCCCAGAAAGAGCATTGGCTTACCAAGCGCTATGACCATGCTAAAAGAGAACATCCAAAAGACTGAATAAAGCCTTTGATTCTGCCAGCTAGAGTACTTGGAATATCTTTCATTTTAATGTAGCTAAAAGAATATCTGGATTTTATTCATAGTTGAATTAAATTAGAAAGGAAAGGCAGAGGGACTTCCCTGGTGGTCCAGTGACTAAGACTCCACGCTCCCAATGCAGGGGACCTGGGTTTGATACCTGGTCAGGGAACTAGATCCCCCATGCGCAACTAAGAAGTTCGCATGCCGCAGCTAAAGATCCTGCATGCTGCAATGAAGATCCCGCATGCCACAACTAAGACCCGATGCAACCAAATTAAAAAAAAAAAATGTTTAAAAAATTAAAAAGAAAGGAAAGGCATAAACATATGATGGTAAGGTGGGAAGACTTCATACATATATGGTTAGTTAGCCTGCTAGATAATGGTCTTCAGTAAATAGCAAGTGTTAAAGATTAAGAGAAAGATTAGATAATAACTGACGTGGTCAGAAAAGACATGCAAGAAGAGTCAGGCCTTAAAATGAAAGCAAGAAGGGCTTTATAGGGAAGACATGTCATGGATGGAGAAGATCTGGTTTGTTGGAATATGAGTGATAAGTCAGTGGTCAGGGTATGGTATTTGAGGTAGCAATGAGGTCATACGTTTAGAAAGGTAGGTCAAAACATTAACAAAACAAAACAAAACAAAACAATACCCCTGAAGTGGCTTTCTCCATATAAAGCTTGCTGGGGAGACTCTCCTTCAAAGTTCACAAGGGAAAGGAATGGGCTTGATGGCTGACATTTTGAGTTTAAATTCCAACTCTTCCACATCTGAGTTGTGAGATGGGGTATGTTACTTAACTTCCATGAACTTCAGTACCGCTGATATGAAAGGAAGGTAATATTGCCTACTGAAGAGGCATTATAGCTTGTGGCTAAGAGCACATACTCTGGAAGTAAACTTCCCAGGTTCAAATTCTGTTCCCATCACTTATAAGGTCTATATTCTTGGTAAAGGTTTTTTAACTGTGCCTTTTCCTCATCTCTAAATTAGATTATCCTGTAAAGCAGTTCTGAGTACTGAATGCATAATTTCTTATAATAGCACCTGGAAAGAAGTGGTTAAAAACTGTTCATTATTAGTGTTTGTGTTATTGTCATTACATCAAGGGTGGTTTGAAAAATGAAATGATGTAGGCTTGTAGTGTGTCAAGCATAGATTGTAGGACATAATAAAGATGCAGCAATAGTATTTCATCTCCTGTTTTCATGCCAAAAAATGTCAAAGTGGACTCTTCTATGTGTCATTCCCTGCAGGAAATCTCACTGGCCTCCTACTATTTTTCTAACAGCCATATTCCTCATAGGAAATCTTCCTACCAACTGTCATAACTAGCCCTCCCCTAAGTGCCAAGAATGAACTTTCTCACCCTTGAATTAATCAGACTATTTAAGGCCTATACAGTAGTGGTTAAAACTCAATTTCTATATGAAACCATTCTTAGCAGAAACCTATTGACACAATGGTTCACATTAAGCCATTGCCCTCAACAAGGGACTCATTTTACCTAACACAGTTAAATATGTTTCATAAACACATTTATAGAAACCATGTAGATTCTCTGTCTGATCCTTTTATTTATACTAAACAGTGCTCTTATTTCCCCACATAAGAAAAACATATAGCCCTCTTTTCAGTGATACACACTTTTTTATATTGGAAAGATTTCCAATATAAATTTCACCTAAATCCTATCCATGTAGAGATGCATAAACAGAAGCTCAGACAGGTTAACTAGCTTGCTTAACAGCTACTAACTGACAAGATGCTAATCTATAGAAATCACCTTAGTTTTTCTTTTTTAAAAAAATAATTTTATTTATTTATTTATTTATTTTGGGCTGTGTTGGGTCTTTGTTGCTGCACACGGGCTTTCTCTAGTTGCGGCGAGTGGGGGCTTCTCTTGTTGTGGAGCATGGGCTCTAGGTGTGCAGGCTTTAGTAGTTGTGGCATACGAGCTCAGTAGTTGTGGCTCACGGGCTTATTTGCTCCGCAGCATGTGGGATCTTCCCAGACCAGGGCTCGAACCTGTGTCCCCTGCATTGGCAGGCAGATTCTTAACCACTGCGCCACCAGGGAAGTCCAGTTTTTCTTTTTAAAACTATATTATTTTATATTTAGTATTAAATATTTTTTAAAAAACACTGTGCTTGAAATAGCAAGCCACATTTACGGTCTACTAAAATTAAAATATTTCTTAATCTTGTTTAAAATCTAAAATGCTGCAGCAGCCTCATAAACAATTACTATTTTAAAAATAAATGTCACTGGGATACCAGGGATTGTCTCAATTGATACACTCCCTTACCATCTGCTCCTAAGAAGCCATATAGACTTTAGATTTGGTAAATGGTTCATCATCCCAGTAGCTTCAGAGACAGCAACAAAAAATTCTGTAGATAACAGATTATCTCAGAAAATTCCATGTGTTAACTATTTTTCTCTATCTCATTTTCAGTACTAATTAAATATTTAGACTAATCAGATGTTAAGAATTTTTTATGTGATTTGTGAAAAATATATTATAATATTAACTTAGGGGTTTCACAACTTCCTACTGCTCCCTGTCTGAAGATGAAGTCTCTGTTTCTAAAGTATATTATACTTAAAAGTAGTTGAAATATATCCATGACACATCATTAATGTGAGCTATTTTGCACATTTTTTTTCTCATTTTTTCAGCATCTGGAAAAGTTAATGGAAGCTGCAAATGACAGGTAAAGAATAAATGAAGGACATTAGAGGAGAGCAATTATTTTCCTCTTTGAAAGCAGTTTAGTTGTATCCATAATTAGTGTACAGAAACAGACCCATGCCCCTTGCATAGGACATTGCCATAGGTTTGAATCTCCCATGACTATCCTGAATGTTCTGGATCAGATCCCAATAATGCTGCATGGAGATGGAGTAGAGAGAATTCAAAGAGCTGGGTGAAAAATAAATCAGAAATTAACTTGCTATGTGACCTTGGAAAAGTCACTATCCCTTTTGGAGAGTTAATTTTATCCTCAGTAGAAAAAAGAAGCTTTGGATAGATCAGCAGTTCTCAATGTTAATTTATCAGCAACTCTCCTAATCAAAGCCATTCGTATGCTCTCCATAACATACTACTCTTGAGTGCTAAAATTCGGGTGCTGAAAGCTTTTCTCCTTCTCTGTCAGATAAGGGACCATAGCGGAATTCAGAAGAATGAAAATGACAACAATGTACTTTAATTATCTGCTCTAATTAACATGAAATTATATCATGCAAAATGATGTTACATGCAACACCCTATAAACCGATTATGACCAACCAATCTATCACAACAGGGGCTGTTGAGACATAGAGAATAGACTTGTGGTTGCCAAGGGGAAGGGGGAAATCGGGGAGGGATGGACTGGGAGTTTGGGGTTAGTAGATAGAGACTATTACATATAGAATGGATAGACAACAAGGTCCTACTGTATAGCACAGGGAACTATATTCAATATCCTGTGACAAACCATAATGGAAAGAATATAAAAAAGAATGTATATATGTATATCACTGAGTCACTTTGCTGTACAGCAGAAATTAACACAACATTGTAAATCAACTATACTTCAATTATAAAAAATAAATAAGCAAAAGGGCTGTTGAGGACCACTGGGTTGGGTAATTTCACAGGTATTTCTTATGGTGTTAAAAACTCTCTCTCTCTCTCTCTCTCTCTCTGTCTCTCTCTCTCTCTCTCTCTCACACACACACACACACACACACACACACACACACACATACACACTCTGACTTTTGCATACTTACTTTAGTAGTAACACTATTAGTTGCTACAGGTCTCTGATTAATTAATTGTAAGAGCATTAAGTTACCTAGAGCCTGACTGACCATTTCCTGGTTAGTTTCATCATCTCTTTAGATGTCAATTTTGAATAGATACCTGTATCTTGATGGAGCATATTTTCCAAGAGAATAGCAGGATATAGTCCAACAGTGGTCAGAAGTACTGTCTTCAATAACGTAGGACTGGATACTGATGGAAGGAAACCGAATGGAAAATGAGATATTCTAGATCTCCCCGGTGTGGGAAGCACTGCATTGGTCTGTCAACGAGAAATGAGGATCCATTGTGGTGAAATTACCCAGATCCCTAAGAAAAAATTGTGGAATCAAAAGACAGGGATGGGACTCAGTTCTAAAAGGGACTTATAATGAGTCTGCAGTCCAGATACTGTAAGAGGCTTACCATGCCAAAGACACCAGTGACAAAGGAGAATGTTATGCTGAGTTTCTAAAGATTGGGCTTGATCTACTGAAATCTGCTAAACAAGTCATAAGGGGAGCAGAGCTAAACCTCCTGATGGGGTATTTGGCCTCTTTTGTAAAGTGTTCTTTCTCCCTTCGTGCCTTCTATTAAAATGGACCTGCCTTATTCCCCACATTCCCTAGTTCTGTTCTCTGTTTTCCAAAGAGATAACAAGCTAACTTGTAAAATGAATGATCAGTAGATATTTACAGAAAAAATATATTACCCGCTCCTCATTTTTATGCATGCATACTTTTAAAAAAATAATTTATATTCACTCTTATGGCCCAAACAAAAAATGGCCACAAGAGCAAATTTATAAAATACAAAGGAGTTAAAGTAGAAAAATTAAAAACAAACAAACAAATCCCAAATCATCCCAAGAAGGTGACTGATTTGATGTGTTCTCATCTTGCAATTCAGGCACGTTTATAGAGTTGTGAACATGCGGTATATACAATTTTATTTCCTAGTTTCTCTCTAAAATTATATTAAGCATTTTCAAATTTGTTTATATAATTCATAAATATTATGATTGGATTATATTCCATTCAGTTAATGTTTCATCATTTGTTTACCTATTATCTTATTGTTAGGTAATTTATTTTCTAAGCTTTCACTTTTAAAAATGTGCATTGAAATGTTTATTTTTTGTTTCATATGTTTTCTTTAATATGTTTAAAATCAAATAAATTAAGTCAAGAGGTTTCAATGTTCTTTAGATATAATTTGATTTCTTTATTTTTACTATAGAAGTACAAAATCTTTCTGAATTTAAGCCCCAGTTTATTCCCAGAAAATTTGGATAAACCTTAAATGACATTTTAAGCCATAAACTGTTTTCAAATAATAATGATGTATGCTGATTATCTTGAAAAATTAAACAATAAAGTAAGATTTTTTAAAAAAGGATCATAAAAACAACTTCCACAACTTTCAACATCCAGAAATAACCATAGTTAATATTGATGAGGCTGAGCTAAATATTTTTGTATGTAGATATGAAGACAGGAGAAGGGTTAAATGGATCGAGAGATGTTTCCATTTATATATATGCCTGTGTATTTAAAGTGGTTTTATTAGGTACACCATTTCATTTAAAATAATTTTATTGGCATTTAGCAAAATGAGACAAAAAAGAAAAGGACATAATAGGAAGTATGTTCTCATTATATCATGTAATCACTCTATGAAACAGACTTCTAAATTAAAACAAAACAAAACAAAAAACACAAGCAAAAATATTGCAGAAGAAATGTTAATATGTTATCAATTTCATTATTGTGAGGCTCTGCTATGAAAAGTAAGGAATTTAGCTTATACTACAATTCCTCTCACTGCCCTTCCTCTCCATCTCTTGATTGTTAGTTATACTGCCAACGTTTACATTACTTACATTGTGTCCTATAATTCTACTGATCCCCCCTTCTGCTACACAAGCTGAGTAGAAAAGATTATTTTTCATGACATAAATTAGCAGAAAGAATATGGAAGAATGTTTGAAGGTGGATAAACATGCCCATCTGTCTCTCAATACATAGTTTCTTTTGGCAACAATTCTGATATTAACTATAGGTAAGACAATATGAATTCAGGAATACTTGATTTATATGTGAGTTGCAACATGTCCATGGGAGAGAAAAAACAAAACTTGTGTATCTTGTCCAAAAGTTTATTGATTACATGTTTAAGTTGTTCACAGTTCAAACCTTTCTCATGTCATCACAGCATTTACTACTACACAAACACCTCACAACATCCACCCCAATTCCTCTCCTGAGGAAAACCTATAGTTTCTTTACTTTTATTCATGGTTACTTGGTTAATTATGATATATTTAAATTTACATCTGGTATCATTTTCCTTAATTTTGAAGGACAACACTGCCTGTAATGGTTCTTGTAATAGTAGTCTTATAATGGTGAATTCTCTCCCCCTTTTTATGTTGGAGAAAAAAAAAAAAACTAAAGTATTTCACCTTTATTTTTTGCAGATTTTTTTTTGCATACAGAAATCTAAATTTACAAATGTCATCTTTCACTACGTTGAAGATGTCATTCCATTGTGTTCTGGCTTGCATGGTTCCTGGAGACAAGTCTGCTGTCATTTCTTTATCTTCTTGTATATGTAATATTTATTTTTTTCCTTCTGGATACTTTTAAGACTATTACTTATAAATGTTTTACTGTTGTTGTTTTGGGGTTTATTCAAATTGACATGGTGTATTTTGTTGTGGTTTTCTTCATGTTTCTGCTGCTTGGGGTTTGTTGAACATTTTGGGCCTGGAGGTTAATATTATATTTCTTAATGAATTTGGAAAAGTCATTATATATCTTCAAATATTTTTTCTGCTCCACTTCCTCTCCTCTTGGAACTCCAGTTGCATATACATTCATCCATGTCAAGTTTTCCAGCAACTCACTGAGACCTTTTTTTCTCTCATTGTTTCATTTTGATAGCTCCCATTGTTATGTCTTTAAGTCCTCTAAACTTTTGTTCTGCAGTATCTAATCTGCTGTTAATTTCATACAATGTAAATTTTATTTAAGAAACTGTACTTTCCATTTCTAGAAGTTCTATTTAAATTGTTGCCCATGCTTTCCTCTATCTCTATTGACATATGGAAAATATTTATAATAAGTGTTTTAATATGTTGGTCTGCAGTTTTCTCTTTCTTTGTCAGTTTAGGTCTGTTTCTATTGACTATTATTTCTCCTTGGTTATATTTTTCTGTTTCTTAGATTTTTTTTTCTGAATTTAATCATATTTCTTTAAATGTTACTGTTCTTTGTTCATGAATGTGCATTATATTATTTGGATTCTGTTTAACCCTCTTTTTTTTTTTTTTTTTTTTTTTTTGCTGTACACGGGCCTCTCACTGTTGTGATCTCTCCCGTTGAGGAGCACAGGCTCCAGACGTGCAGGCTCAGCAGCCATGGCTCATGGGCCCAGCCACTCCACAGCATGTGGGATCTTCCCGGACCGGGGCACAAACCCGTGTCCCCTGCATCGGCAGTCAGACTCTCAACCACTGCGCCACCTGGGAAGCCCTAACCCTTTTATTTTTAATTTTGTTAAAGTAGTCCAGAGCAGCTAATATGACTCCTCTACTGAAGTATTGTATTAGTAGAATAGTACTACTATTCTACTATTGTATACAATAGTACAAAAGTATTAATAATATAATAGTAGAATAGAAGTACTCTTCTACTAATAGTACAATAGTATTCTGAGGACTATACACATTGCTCCCTGCATTAGGTGGTCTTTCTACTCTGGTTAGTAGAAACATGAACTTTTGGTCCTTATGTGAGCTATCTGGATTGTTCTGTTTATTCTTTTCTGGTGTTCCCTTCTCAAGTCTTAAGTGCCTCAGATGCATGTGCAGAAAACTGCTTAGTTTAGTTTAGAATCCAAGGGGACCATTCTGTAGATCTCTAGAACAATCTGTGAAGTTCCTGTCTAGTATTTGCTCAACTTTGAGCTAACTTGGCCTCTCCAAATTCTAAACTCTGTCTCTTCAACTCAGCAAGGACAGTGGGCTCTGTTTGAGTTCTCGTCCCTGTGCTGAAGCCTGAAACTTTCTTTAATCAGTAAACTGAGGCTATTGTAGGTCTCACTTTTATTTTTATTATCTTCTCCTATTTATCATTATCCTGTGCTGCCTGTTGATCAATATCTTAATAAATTTGCTTCATGTGGTTCATAGATGTACCTTGAAGCTTATCTTTCCTTCTTTATCTTAATATAAGAAGGCATCTTATGAAGAGAAGATAAGTATTAAAAGAGTAATATCACATATTTGTGAGTCCCCTCCTTTTCTAAACATCACTCTCCTTTCATTCTATAATATGGGACTCAATTACCATTAAAAAATATAGTATTCTTTTTTCATGGCCCACCCATAGCCTTAGATCTCAAATATTTAATCAGAACATTGTTAAATAGATATTTCAAGATGTTAACACTTACTTTAGAGAGATCTGTGTCTGAACCAGGTCTCAGGATCTCTGCTTCTTAGTTGTCATTAATCCCATCCTCTCTTCCATCTTCATATTTCTTTGTTATAAATTGTACATTTAAGTGCTTTTGTTAAAATATACATTATATATGTTTTACAGTTGGAGCTATTTATTTGTTTCTCAGGTGATGGGTTTATTTATACATATTTTCTAAGTTAGTTTCAAGGGAGAAGAAAATTTCAGTGTATTTTAAATGCAGTGGAACAGGTACACAGAACTATGTCTGTGAAGCAAATATTTTGGGGAAAAAATGTGTCTATGTTTAAGTGTCCATACTTTTAAAAATAAATATGCATGTGTTATGTCACTAATGTATAGCCACAAAAATTTTCTTCTATGTAGAATGCCCATTGCATATATTTTTCTCAAGTTGCTGGGAGCCCTGTTTAATTCCTCAAAATATATTTTTTTATATTTTCTATTTACGATAGCCAATTTGCAGCAAATAACCACCAAGCTTCTTTCAAAGAAAGTAGATATAAGTAGTAAAACTGGAAAATGATATATTATTTCCACTCTGAAGTGCCTACCTCATACAGGGTAGATAAGTGACAGCATTACATATATCCTATAGATAGGAGAGTATTTGGAAAGAATTCTTTTCATCAAAAGAAAATCAGGCTTAAGAGAGGAAAAAGTAAAATACCATTGACACCAAACCATTGAGAGAGGAATTCTACCAGGAAAATACATAGGCTCAGGGTTCACTTTAAAAAGGTAGCACACATTATTTCTAAATGGATTTTTTAAATCCATTCTCTGGTTTACTGTTTGTAGCACTTTGTATAATTAAAAGGTTTCCTCATGTGCAGATTTTCAATTTCACTACTTGTGGGCTTGTAATAGATAGGCAGGTTTGGAAAGGAAATATATGGTTCATAATGTTTGAAATGATCTATTGCAGACAGTTTTATAGAAAACAGATACCTCCAGTGTAATATGCAATTCTACTTATCTTAGAATCATGTGATATACACAGCACAGCACATTTCAAAATTTAAGATCCTTTTTTTTTCTATTCTAATTCCATTTAGCCCACTGTTGTAATCTGTTTTATGTCTGTGTTTTAATTTTGTTTATGTTCCCTCTAACAATGTACTTAATATCTCAAAGTGCTTTGCCATAAGCTCTAAGAAAGACATCTTTTCATTACCACAAATGAATTACTTTTCATAAGTCTCATTCCCTGTATAGTTCATTACATCTCTCTTCATATCAGAGCTTTCTTCCTCTCTCATACAAACACACGCACGTGAGAAAAGAAAGATAAATCAGGAGCTTGGGATTAACATACACACACTACTGTATATAAGATAGATAACCAACAAGGACCCACTGTAGAGCAAGGGAATTCTACTCAGTATTCTGTGATAACCTATATGAGAAAAGAATCTGAAAAAGAATGAATATATGTATATGTATAACCGAACCACTTTGCTGTACACCTGAAACTAACACAACAGTGCAGTTTAACAGTGCTATAATCCAATTAAATTAAAAAACAAGAGCCATATGCGAGACAACCACCTGAGTCTATCAGAGAGGAACTATTTTATAAACACAAAATAGTAATGTATGCATAGGACTGCCTTGACTGTGTGATTGGATGATTGATAAACACTACAACATGAATTAATCTCAAAATAATTATGCCAAGTGGATGATACTAGACAAAAAGAAGGAATGCATTCTATATGATTCTATGTGGGTAACAATCCAGGAACTGTAATCTACAGTGACAAAAAAGGGATTATACATGGGCATAAAGAAACTTTTGGGAGTGATAAATATATTTATTATCTTGATTGTGATGATGATTTCATGGGTGTATACCTATGTTAAGATAATCAAATTATACTTTTGAAATTTATATTTTAATGTGTATTATTTATGCCCAATAAAGTTGTGACATAATCATCTGCTTATTACTGCAAAGACAAACTCAAGTGAGGAAACAGGAATAGTGGAAATAGCACAAGCTTAAGTTGGATGACTCTGAAACCCTAAATTCACATCTAATTAGCTGTATAATTAATTTAATATTTAGAATAGTTGTATACTTTACATTTAGTTAGTTGTATAACCCTGGGCAAGTTACTCATCTATCTGCACTATGGTTTCTTAAGACTTTTAAAATATATTGTCCTGTAGAGTGCTTTATTTTACAGATGAGGAAAGTAGGGGTTAAGAGGCAGGTGATAGCTGACATTATTTTTATCCTTTCAAATAATATTTTAAACTATTAAATGTCATTAACTAATAGGTATAATTGTGTCAAAAATTAAGTGGGAATCACAGTGTGTGGTATTTCCAAATTTTCTACATCCCCTCCAGCACTTGGTATGGTGAGTCTTCTTCATTTTAGCCATTCTAATCGGTATGTAGGAGTGTCACATTATAGTTTTAATTTGTATTTCCCTAATGACTAATGATGTTAATTATTTTTCCATGGGCTTCTTTGTCATCATACCTCTTATCTAACTTACCATCATACATCATATCTCATTGACCCCAGGATGGGGCCAGGAATTTTTCATTGATTTGGCTGTTCAAGTTGTTGAACTTGGAGCAGGGCACTAGTTTTATAATCCACTTTCAATCATTTTTTCCTCCCAATGGAGCTTTGTCTATGGGTCAAGTTTGTCTTCCAGTATGTTTCTGCAGTATATAGTGGTGATTGCCCTTAACTTCTTTCTATTACTTCTTATGTTTATCTTCCCAAAGTAGTTTGTCCCCCTAAATAAGCTTTGTTAGAAGGTGAACTGTCTGGCAACTGTTTTTGAATATTAGACTTCATGAAAGCTATTCAATTTGCTTTGGGCTTTTCAGATTGTGTATTCAAGTGTGCTACATCAGACTTTGTAGGTGAGAGAGATGTGCATGTTTGGATGTTACACCATCTCTTTTCTTTTTTTGTGATGCAGTATGGTATTTGAGTGTTTGTCTTCTGTTGGTTGTCATGGGTATCAGCCTTTCCTTTGAACTTATTTTAACACTTGAGCTATATAACATAGATTTAATGTGAACAATGTAATATAACAGATTTCAGAGTTCAAAGGGTGGCATCCTTTTTTGGTTTCCTTCTTTGATTTTGTAAAGAAAACAAGATTGTGTTTTTTGTTTGAAACAAAACACAGCCTCCTGTCTTCCTTGCCTCTCCCCTTCTCCTGCTGGGTCCTGGGACTGCTGATCTGAAACAGGAGAGGCCAGGCTGACCTGGGCCACCAGAGATGGGAAGGGAATTCTCTGTGTGGGAGCTTCCACAGAGCCAGAGCGGAAGGGCATTCAGGAATGGAGATTGGCTTTGTTAGGTAGAAAATAAAATTTAAAAACTCTACACACATGCCCATTATACAGATGGGGGCCAGGAGGTGCCACCTCCTAGGTGAAACCATCTCTAGCAGTTGGACTCAGGGTCCTGGTGTCACCCCCAGTTTCTTAAGTTCTGGGGTGGAGAACAGGGCAGGAAACAGTAGCTCTCAGGACAGGAATTGGGGGGAGAGAAGAAGAGAGGGAGAAGTCAGAGTACTCTCCTTCCCCACATGGTTAAAAAAAAAAAATTACTAAGAAAGCACCCAAAGCTTAAAACTTTGACGAAATTTATGTCCAAGTAGTTTACCAAATTTTAACTGCATTTAAAAAATTTTATTACTGAGTTTTGAGAGTTACTTATATTTTTTGAACAAAAGTTCTATATTATACAAATACAATTATATTTTGCAAATAATTTCTCACATTTTGTGGCTTATCTTTTTGTTCTCATTAACAGTGCTTTGAACAGTCCTTAGCAGTATTTTGAAAACAGAGCAGAAGTTTTTAATTTTGATAAAGTCCGATTCATCAAGTTGTTCTTTTGTGGTCAACAAATTAAAGTCTAAACTATCCAATAAATTGGAGACAAATGAGATCCATACTTCCCATTTTTCCAACTGTGAATTCATTACTCTGTTAATTAAGTCATCATTCATCTACTTAAATATTGATTATCTATTCTATGTGGGGACCCTGGTAGGCACAATTAATACAAGGGCAAAAAAGATATTCACTCATACAGCCTTGTGGAGGTGACAGCCTAGTTGGGAAAATAGACATTTAAAAAGGCAATCACAAAAAAATAAAAAAACTAAACAAAAAATAAAAAAGGCAATCACAATATAACTTTATAAGTGTTATTACAAATGAATCACAAGATGCTATAGAAATAATCATAGACATCTAAATCAATCTTGGGACAAAGGAGGATCACAGGGGGATATTATGAGTAAACAGCATGAAATGAGATTTGAATTAGCTGTAGTGTTTCTCAACCTCAGCACTATTGCAGTCTGGACCATAACTCACAGTTGGTGGGGGTAGGGTGGGATTCTGCCCTATGCCTTGCAGTACATTTAGCAGTATCTCTGGCCTTTTCACACCAGATGCCAGTAGTATTACCACGTGTAACAATCAAAAATTTCTCCAGATACTGTCAAATGTTCTTTGGGGGTCAAAATGCTCCACAGAGAACCACTAAAGGAAGAGACAGAGGGTCAAGATTGATATAGAATGCACTGTCTAAATAATGGCCACCCAAGATTCCAGTTCTAATTCCTGGAACTTGTGTGAATGTTACCTTATTAGGCAAAGTTTTGCAGGTGGGATTAAGTTAAAGATAGTGGGATGAGATTATCCTGGACTGTACAGGTGGGCCATAAATGCCATGGCAAGTGTCCTTATATGAGAGATGCAGGGGAAGATTCCCCACGTGCAGAAGAAGAAAAGGTGATGTGAACATGGTGGCAGAGATTGGTAGGATGCAGCCACAGCACGTGAATGCCAACAGTCACCAAAAGGTGGAAGAGGAAAAGAAAAAAGTCTCCTTTCGAGACCCTGGAGGGAGCGCAGCTCTGTGGACACCTTGATTACAGCCCAGTGAAGCTGATAAACTTCTCGTCTCCAGAACGATGATACAGTAAATTTCTGTTTGTTTCAGTCACCAAATTTGTGCTACTTTGTTACAACAAAACCACACAAAACTAATACATAGGTGATGATAGGCAGATAAAATAAAATATAAAATGAGAATATATCAATAACAGAGGGTATTAAATATGAATAATAAAGTGTGTGTGTACGTATGAGGCAGGACAGGAAAGTGTGTGTAAAAGAATGGTGACAATTATAGCTGTGGAAATAAGAAAGAACCAGAGTGTGCTGAGTCAATGTATTTGTTTGTAGGGCTGCTGTAATAAATTGCCACAAACTGGGTGGCTTAAAATAACAGAAAAAATTTTTAGCACAGTTCTGAGGACTAGAAATATGAAATAAAGGTGTCAGGAGGGCCGTATTTACTCTGAAAATTCTAGGGTAGAATCCTTCCTTGCCTCTTCCTAGCTTCAGGTGGTTGCCTGCAACCATTGGTGCTCCTGACTTTGTAGCTTTATCACATGAATTTTTGCCTCTGTGTTCACATACCCGTCTTCCCTCTGTGTGTGTGTCTGTGTCTCTAAATCTTCCTTTTCTTATAAAGACAGCAGTCATAGGATGTAGGGCCCGTCCTAACCCAGTATGACTTCATCCAACTTGAATGCATCTGCAAAAACCGTTTTTCCAAATAAGGTCATATTCCCTGGTTCCAGGGATTAGGACTTCAACATATCTTTTTGAGGAACATCATTCAACTCAGAACAGAAAGTGTAAACAATCATAAGAAGTTGAGACTATTCCTAGGATAATGAGAAAACTCCCAAGAATTTTACTCAGTGGAGAGACATTATCAGATGATCATTTTATAATGATAATCCTGGCAGTTATAGATCAAATGGCTTGGACTGAAAAAGAATTGAAATAGATGTATCATTTAGCAGGCTGTTGAAATAATCCAGGAAAAGAATGCTGGAGGCCTAAACTGGTTAAATGATCATGTATTTTGAGATAATTGGATAGATCCAAAAAATTTTAGGAGCTAGACTCCACATAATTGGAATTTCTTTAGATATAGGATAAAGATAAGGGCAAACCAGATAAATCTATGGCTTAGGAAATTATGAGGATGTTGAGATGGGTTTAAGGACAAGCAGTAGTTTTGGAGCAGATTATGAGTGAGTTCAGTTTTGAACTTAGAGTTTTTGTGATCCCCATTTGTGAGATGCCTAGATGAGGAAACATGTTGGGTAGTTGTATTTTCAGTAAATTTGGAAGTTATTTGGGAATACTCAGCATATAGAAGGCAACTTAAGCCCTTGGAAAGGACAATATAGCCACAGGTAGAGAGAAGACTGACATGGTGAAATAGTCAAAACATAAGGAGCCTCAATATTCAAATTCATCACTTAGCAATTAAGGATAGAGGTGCACTGGCTGGGAAGTTCCACCTGTCACCTGGATAGAGTGAAAAGTCTTCACCAAAGGGAAAGGTTGTGGGGAGAGTGCAGAAATACTAACGTTGAATTGATAAGCACAGCTGAGGATTCTGAAAGAAGACAGAAGTCTAAGCAGCAGGCATCGATTCTAGGATGCTGCCAAACTTTGTTTCCCACAGTATGTTTCTAATATGGATACTGTGCCAACAGTCTGGATTCAGAGAAAATTGGGAGTTAGAAGCAAATGATGCCATTGGTTCAGGGCGAGGAGAAGCAGAGATAGTTGGGGACCACCTGAACACTGAGAACAAATAATAGCATTTGATTTAGTGCAGTAAGGGATCAGCTAGAGTGCCATGTGTCACTAGGTAGCTCAGTCTGAAGGAGCAACAGTGGAATTGGAGGCATACCCATTCAGACGTTGCTCATCCTCAACACCCAGTCTCTGTAATGAAGAGTATGACTCCATCTAAAAATAATTATTTTTGACTGCATGCAGCTTTTAAGCCTCTTTGCCTTGTGTCCCATAACTGGACAAGCTAAGAAGGAAACCTGGGTGCTCCCTTGGTACAAGCAGGAATTTCAAACCATGAAAGTCCCAACCCATACCAGAGGGCCCTCACCCCAGTGCCACCTCCTAGCCACAAGAAAATTCATGCCAGTCTTCTCTTTACTCTCTCAAGCCATTTCTGACCTGCTTGAGAGGCCTGCCTGCTCATCTCATAACTGAGAGACCTCAATTATGTAATTAATGAACTCTTTTATACCTTCTTGGTGCACTTGTGGCATCATCAGTGTCTCTGAACCAAACTTTGGGTGAGGGATCCATCTGCCTCTGCAAGTGATTGTAGCAGTTTCTTTAGGTAGAGGCTGCTTGCTTTGCTTGGAACACCAGTCAGGGACCCCTTTTTGAAAAGCCAAGTTTTTTGAGTTAGCTCTCCAAAGACCTAGCAGTGACTATGCAAGAACTAGATTACATTTCTATAATTCTCTCTTTCTGGCAACAAATCAATATAAGTTTCACCATGGTACTTATTTTCTAGAGTCTTAGCTATTGCATTCTGCCTGAGCAAGGAGACTTAGACCCTTTGATGGAGTTATATTACAATATACGCAGTGGACAATCCCTTCCTTGTCACATTTATGTGGTTGATGTCAACATAGGGATATTTTGCTATGTCCTATTAACCAAGAGAAAGTAAATCCATTGCAAAGATAGGGACTTATGGCTACTTCAATTCAAGTGGCCTCAATGTCCGCCAAGGTACTCATTTTTTAGTCAGTGTAGGGTTCCATAAAGGTTTTTCTATAGATGTGTATGAAGGCAAATGGCATCCCAAGAAACATGGTTCCATGATCCCATTAATGTATGTGACTTTCCAAGCTTAAATTGTGTCATGTTTATTTTCCCCTTCACTTGTCCACAATTTCTCCCATTTAATTTAGATTGTTCAATTACCATTAATTCCAGACAATCTATTGTTTAATTGGATGGATTTCAATTGTAACCAAGAAAGCTAATTTAAACCTAACAACAGGTTTGTTTAAAAAAAAAAAAGGAAAATCGTATAAGAGAATACAGCATAACACAGACATTCGTTTGTGTATTAAGGTGTCACTTGTTAGTTTAATTAGAGCAAAACTGTAGTTGTCTACTAACTAACTTTCTAAATTGCAGAAATAACTAGTACCATAACTCCTCATGTGGGGAATATTGTCATAAAAGGCTTACCTGCCCACTTAACAATTTCAGGATGGTTTTTTCTTACTTACTCAAAGAGTCTTTTTTTTTTTTTTTTCTGGAGTATATCTGCTTTACAATGTTGTGTTGCTTTCTGCTGTACAGCAAAGTGAATCAGTTATACTTATACATATATCCCCTCTTTTTTAGATTTCCTTCCCATTTAGGTCACCACAGAGCACTGAGTAGAGTTCCCTGTGCTATACAGTAGGTTCTCATTATTTATCTGTTTTATACATAGTAGTGTATATATGTCAATCCCAATCTTCCAGTTCATCCCACTCCCCCCTTCTCCCTTGGTATTCATAAGTTTGTTCTTTACATCTGTGTCTCTATTTCTGCTTTGCAAATAAGTTCATTTGTAACATTATTCTAGATTCCACATATAAGCAATAGTATACGATATTTGTTTTTCTCTTTCTGACTTAATTCACCCTGTATAACAGTCTCTAGGTCTATCCATGTCTCTGCAAATGGCACTATTTCGTTCCTTTTTACAGCTGAGTAATACTCCATTGTATATACAGACCACATCTTCTTTATCCATTCCTCTGTGATGGACATTTAAGTTGCTTCCATGTCCTGGCTATTGTAAATAGTGTTGCAATGAACACTGGGGTGCATCTATCTTTTTGAATTATGGTTTTCTCTGGGTATATGCCCAGGAGTGGGATTGCTGGGTCATATGGTAGTTCTGTTTTTAGTTTTTTGAGGAACCTCCATACTGTTCTCCATAATGGCTGTACCAATTTACATTCCCACGAACACTGTAGGAGAGCTCCCTTTTTTCCACATCCTGTCCAGCATTTATTGGTCGTAGATTTTTTGATGATGGCCATTCTGACCTGTGTGAGGTGATACCTCATTGTAGTTTTGATTTTCATTTCATTAGTGATGTTGAACATCTTTTCATGTGTTTGTTGGCCATTTGTATGTCTTCTTTAGAGAAATGTCTATTTAACAAGCTCCATCTTAAAATCATTCTAAGCAAAAAGTAAAGATTAAAAAGAAGCTATATTATTAAATAGATGGCACTATGTATAGCATAAGAGAAAGAAAATTGAAGAAGCTACTCTCAATAGTACTAAAAAAGGCTCTATGAAATGTTGAGTTAAGCAATGGCTCTCAGGAAATATGAAGGGCAACTCACAGGTTGGTGTGTGCCTATATCATCAGATTCTAGCACATATCTGCTTAGGAAATAGAGAGAAAACTCTTCCATTGGATAATATACAATATTACCCATGAACCTTTTTGCTTGATGGATAAATGTATTTAAAAATAAGCACGTTAAACCAATTACCCTGGAAAATTCCTAGTAATGAGATGGCAGTAGATAAAGCACATAAATCAAGCAATAATTGCCTTTATTTTTAAAAATGACATTGACTAAAACTTACTGAGGTATTTTTAACACTTTTGTTAGTTGCTCCAACAGTGTTTAGAAATTGTGCTTATGCAGAGTAGAATAAGGGAAATTGTTAATAAAGATTCAGAATTGGGCTTCCCTGGTGGCACAGTGGTTGAGTCCACCTGCCGATGCAGGGGACACGGGTTCGTGCCCCGGTCCGGGAAGATCCCACATGCCGCGGAGCGGCTAGGCCCATGAGCCATGGCCGCTGAGCCTGCGCATCTGGAGCCTGTGCTCCGCAACTGGAGAGGCCACACAGTGGGAGGCCCGCGTACCGCAAAAAAAAAAAAGATTCAGAATTTGTGAAGCACCACATGGTGGTGAGCATAAAAAATACATAGAAAAAGAATCTCAAGGTCTGAGCATTTTCAAAAACAGGATTGGAATGGGTTGTGAGGAAAGCTTTATATAGATAAATCTCTGAATTTAAAGAGTAAATCATAGGTTGTTTCCATTTTCACACACTGATGACAGCCATTGTCCATGCTGTGGCTTCTGGGAGGATTATTTATAATGTGGTAATCATAATGAAGAGTTTCCAATACAGGAATGATAGCAAAATGAGTTATCATTGTATTCCAAGTAAGCGTTGTTATTGTAAACTGATAAAAGGACACAAGGGACAGTAATTTTTTCATAATTCATATTATAACCAAATAGGAATGATAGACATCAAATATATAGATTACTTACATTGCAAATATATCCCTGGTTTTGCCCACTCTGGTTGTTAGAATCTCGATTACATTACTTAGAAAGGATGAGCCTACACTGTCAGTTATCAATGACTGCAATTCTTGGATAAGATTTTATAAGGATAAAAACTGATTGAGGGGCTTCTCTGGTGGCGCAGTGGTTGAGAGTCTGCCTGCCGATGCAGGGGACATGGGTTCATGCCCCGGTCCGGCAAGATCCCACATGCCGCGGAGCGGCTAGGCCCGTGAGCCATGGCCGCTGAGGCTGTGCATCCGGAGCCTGTGCTCTGCAACGGGAGAGGCCACAACAGTGAGAGGCCTGTGTACCGCAAAAAAAAAAAAAAAAAACTGATTGAAATTGACAACTCTATGCTATAAAATGAAAATTATAAATATTTTATAATAAACTTTTAAAACTGTTTAGAAAAAAAGTAGAAATAATATTCACTGTGGATCTAATGTAAACCTCAAATTCCTTCATAAAAATGATTGGTGAAAATTATTTAACATGATGACTAAGTGAAAAAATTTAATTTTTCTTGTACTTTGAAAATTCTATTAATCATTCACTCTATCACTAAAACTCTTTATGTTACATTAATAATACACAATACATTTTGGACTGGGATGTCCCTTTTTTTTTTTTTTTTGCGGTATGTGGGCCTCTCACCATTGTGGCCTCTCCCGTTGCAGAGCACAGGCTCCGGACATGCAGGCTCAGCGGCCATGGCTCAGGGGCCCAGCCGCTCCACAGCATGTGGGATCTTCCCAGACTGAGGCACAAACCCGTGTCCCCTGCATTGGCAGGCGGACTCTCAACCACTGCGCCACTAGGGAAGCCCAGGATGTCCCATTTTTAATTCAAAGTTATTTTTATTGCATGCAGGAAACATTTAAGGTTTGCTTATGAACCTGCTCAATACTCACCTCAAATGCTCCCATTGTATTAGACATTTTAGAAATATTATTTCTATACTCAGAGGTTTGCCTTCTTCAAAATACTGTGCAGCGTGCTACTTTTTGTTTTGTTTTGTTTTTTAACATCCTGCAGCTTGGCTTGGGTTGTTATTCTTTTAAAATTTATTTATTTATTTATTTTTGCTGTGTTGGGTCTTCGTTTCTGTGCGAGGGCTTTCTCTAGTTGTGGCAAGCGGGGTCCAGTCTTCATCGCGGTGCGCGGGCTTCTCACTATCGCGGCCTCTCTTGTTGCGGAGCACAGGCTCCAGATGCGCAGGCTCAGTAGTTGTGGCTCACAGGCCCAGTTGCTCCGTGGCATGTGGGATCTTCCCAGACCAGGGCTCGAACCCATTTCCCCTGCATTGGCAGGCGGACTCTCAACCACTGCACCACCAGGGAAGCCCAGCATGCTACTTTTTAAGAAAATTTCTTTCTAATTTTTGGGTGTTTTCTAATCAGAGCCGTCTCTGATCTACAACATCATTGTTCTCCTACTTGGGGTTGGGGATGATTTCTGTTACTCTCTTATATAAGCATTTGCCTCCTACCATCAGAGTAGAAGAGGGATCCCTCATTATATATTAACTTGATACCATGGGTACTTTTTGTACAGCACTATTAAAGATCCTTCTATACAGGACTTTTTTTCAACTTAGCCATTTCATATACACTTTCACGTAGACTGCACTTATCATAATACTGAGATTGTCCAAAAGGACACAATAAAATCTCAACCTTAAAGCTGAGTCCATAGTGTCTAAAGAGTATACAAATGCACAGTGAGCATGAAAACTATGAGTTTTCTCTTCTATTTAGCCACAACCAGATAGAGACATCAAGGCACCGCATTCTACATAAAAGCTGGCTTTAAATTGATAACCGGTGTGAACCAAAAAGTCACGCCCTGAGATTAACTTGCTAATTCAACAGAGCACTTGTTCTGCTATTTGGTAGCTGTGCAACTTTGGAAAACCATTTAACCTGTTTGAATTTCATGTATAAAATAGGGATCACAGCAGCCTCTAACTTCTAGTATTCTCATAAGGTAGATAAAGCTTTTAAACACTTTGCACAGTAACTGGCGCACTGAAAAGTGTGGAATGATGTGTAAAGTTGGGGTCATAAAATTAGGCTATTATTGCTATAATTTTCTGGAAAAGTATCCTCGTAAAAAAAGCAGTACTCTTACTTTAATTGTGTGAAACCATACCCTGCTGTAAAAGAACTGCTAACAACAACACTGCAAAAAATTACTGTCAAGGATGGTTCTCAAACACCTCCAGCCTGTTGCTTTAGAAATAAACAAAACGACAACCAAACAAGTGCATTTATAAAGAAAAGCTCTCATTCCTGAGAGAGTCAGCTTGAAGCAGTTCCGTGCAGTGGGTTAGAATGGGATCTGTGGGAAGCCAAGGAGAGAGGGCAGAACTCCCGGAGGCCATGCTGATAATGAATCGTTAAGCCTTTCGGTGGGATGACTTTGCAAACATGTGATGCTTCCTGAGCACCAAAGTCTCAGGCCCTCTGAGTGTGCTGAAGGCTTTGCCACTCAGGGAGGAATTGAATGATCACAGTGAAAATAGGCAAAGCCAGACACAACTTTGCAAAAATAACTGGGGTGGTGAGAAACTGCTATCAGTTTCCTATGAATAGTGAGGCTGTGGACCTGGACTCTTCTTTTTACAGACTTGTTGAGACAGCACTAACAGAAAGCAGACCACACCGTGACACGGAATCTGATTCCTCGTCTGTTCTCCTTCCTGATTTAGGCAAGGAAGGAGAAACTACTGTGTGAAATGAAAACAGTACACTGGAGGAAAAGAACCGAGTTTGCGTTCAAGATATAGAAAGAAAGGAAATAAAATCAAGTTTGAGCAAAATATGAAAAGAGGAAGAACATTGCTGTGACTTGGGATGTGGCCCCTTATAGAAGCTTTTAAAGAGTAACAGGGCAGAACATCCAAACTCATCTGTGGGCAGCTGCAAACTCACAATGTCACGCCTTGTCAGCAGAGCACAAATACAAAAGGCAATTTCAGTTTCACCTTTCCTCGTTATATAGATCTGCATCAAGACAATGACGTTGAATGATACCGTGTTCCCAACAGGCGCCGAATGGGGCAAAGCAAGGAAGTGGCAGCGAGAGCAAAGGGGGTGCCATAGATTCTGCCCTAAGAGCCCAATGCCAGAGAAGTTTCTAAAGGGTGATACTTGGCTGTTTCCTGGGGAGAGCATGAGTTTGCCCAGCTACAATGAATTCCTTCAAGTATCTGTTCAAATATGCTCATAGAGCCTTCCCTGATCACCCCATTTAAAATGTCCTTGCCATTCTCTATCTTCAATTCCTCTTTCTTTGCTACACACACACACACACACACACACACACACACACACAATATTTTATTATCTATCCAATTAGAACATTAACTCTAAAAGGATGAAAACTTAAAAAAAAACTTTTTATACAATTTTGAAAGATTACACTCCACTTACAGTTATTACAAAATATTGGCTATATTCCCCATGTCGTACAATACATTACTGTAGCCTCTCACACCAAATAGTTTGTACCTCCCACTCCCTCACCCTTGTATTATCCCAACCCAGTGCCTATCAAAATGCCTGGCTTATAGTAGGACCAAATAATAGTAATATTATTATTATTTTATATATAATAATCATAATTTATAATATTAATAGTACTAGTAGAACACATAACTGAACACTGTCCCTTTAGATAGGGGTGGATTGAAGTTTTTATAAGTATAGATATATTATGAACAAAATCTTAGAGTGATAAAGAAACAGTACCCATGAATATTGGCAAGTGATATCACATGTCTTGAACACAGTTTCTGGAAGAAGCCATCAGGAGAGAAACCCTGATTTCAGGCTAGGTTCTTTTTCATTAACATTGACAATTTTGAGGTAACATTGACAATTTTGAGATAGTTGACCTGTGAAAATTGCTAATTCTTTATAAGTAACAAAAACTCAAAAGGGTTCTTATCACCTCATACGGTATGAAAATTTTTGCCAATTAAGTCTATTCTAGTCTGCCAAATGACAAAATCAAAGCAAGACTCCTAACATAAATGGACAATGAAACCTATGTTTATACTCCTTGGGGCAAGGGAAATATCTTATTCATGATCATATTTTCAGCTTCAAGAACAGTACATGACACATCTTAGATGCTGAAAGTGCTGGAAAGGATGGTTAGAAAAGTGGATAAGAAAGGGAAAATGAGGTCCATTAAATAGTGAGCGTCATTCAAACCAATAAAGGGATAGAGTCCAAAGGAAACCTTTAAAGACGCTGAGATTTGTAAGGGCTATAACTTATAAGTTATTTTGAGCTACTTCAGAAATAACCAAGGAGATGCTAGCTAGTGAATAGTTTAAAAGGGAAGAGTCTGATATCAAATTGCATAGGATCAAATCTCACTGAAACGTTTGATGACGGTTACCTCAGCAATTAGCCTAACCTCTCTAAGAGGTATAGATTCCTTATCTGTAAATAATTGTAACAAGCAGTTTAAAGCACTATTGTGAGACTTGCAAGAGAGGATGATTACAACTTTGCTCAGGTTTGGAATAGAATAATGGTTACATTCTATAACTTATTATTTTGTTATGAATATTATTATTCAAAAGAACAATTCAGGGGGAAAAAAGTTTTCCAGAGTAAAAGAGTGACATTCAAAGCAGAAAGATAGAAAGTAAAAGTAATCCTGCCCTCTGCCAAAAGCTCAAAGGAAAACCTCACCTAGCTAGCTGCAGGTTTTAAGAAAGGATATTGTCTGCCCGATTCTTACAGGATATGATGGTGCATGGAATGAGCGTGGACTTTGGAATCAGAAAGGTCTGGCTTGGAACCTACCTTGGGATCAAGACAAGTTCCTTCATTTCCTCATCTTGAAAATTCAGGGGTCTTATCAGAAGTCAGTGCAAAACAATAGATATAGCACATCTTACACATCCTAGGTGCAATTTCAACCGCAGACATTTTTGACGTGTACCTTCACAGTCTGCAAAATGACATATAGAAATAGGATTTAGTTTGAGCTATTGCAGGGCAGGCCTAATGCCATGAGGATTTGGGTACAGCAGTATATTCAACTAAACAGCAGTTTGGCTGAATTTGATTAACTGTATGTCCAAATTTGAATGTATTTACTGCCTCTTCCATAAAGTGTTCTGTCCAATCCGCAAAGTTGCATGCAGAAGTAGAAAGATTTGCAGCAGTGAGTTCTATAAGTTTGAACCTTCTAAAGAAGGATAATTCTGTGATAATTTTTAAACTGATTCAGAGGGGAGCATTTTTAACCCAAGCTTGCATTATTGTTAGTCACATATTTCTTTAAGTTCTCTCAGTGTGGGTAGCGTAGTACTTCTCTTAATTTGTTTTATTCCTAAACTCACAAAATGATATCAACGATCTAATTGTGCAAAAAGCTTGCCGAAGTAAATTTGCATAAAAGTTCAGCTTAGTGAAAGATACTCTCACACACATCATTCTGTACTCATAACAACCTATCTTAGGACAGCTTCCATAGAAGCAGAGTCTGAGATAGAGATGTTTGTGTAAGTGATGTTGTTAGGGAATTCTCTCAGGAGAATCTCCAAGGAGGTAAAAGGAGCAGAACAGACAGGGAAGAAGCTAAGCAGAGATGTAGGTTTAGCTGCAGTCTTGCTACTGAGAAGAAGCCAATGGCCCCACTGGGGGCTCTGGGGCATGAACCGATACCCCATATGGGTTGTGAGTGTGTGTGTGTGTGTGTGTGTGTGTGAGACATCTTTATCCATTCTTCTGCAATGGATATTTAGGTTGCTTCCTTGTCTTGGCTATTGTAAACAGTGCTGCTATGAACATAGGGGTGCATGTATCTTTTCAAGTTATAGTTTTGTCCAGATATATTGGGCTAGGTGTCTTGATCATTTGTGGCAGCTCTCCAGAGAAAAGTCCAATCATGAGCCAAGAGCAAACATCATGCACAGAAGTGAGAGATGGGTGCACAGGGCCAGTAAAGGAGATCTAGGCAGGACTCACAGCCTCTACTGTAATTCATCCCTTGCATTTCTCAAATTCACTTGCTTATCATACCCAATCCCCTCCATTAGATCACAGCTTTTCCAGGATTGTGAATAGTTAGAATTTCTCTGTAAACGTACAGTTTTGATGCTGCAGTTGGTCCTGCTATAAGTAGCCACAGTTCTGTCTTCTTGTGAAAATCAGAACCACTTACATCTACCAAGTAGTAATTACTGTCATTGCTTTTGGGTTTACTGGCCTGAAAAGTCTGAAGTGACCAGGTAGCTGTTATAGCTTTAAGTTTGGTGGGATTCTGTATCTTCCTCTGAGAACCAGGACTTCTAGACCCATAGAAACTAGTGTTGTCAGGACAAGAACAAATGACTAAACTAGGTCACTGGAAGTGATAGTGAGCAGAGTCTTTCCTACTTCCATTTCTTAGTTCATGGGCCCGTTTATTTTAACAGTTGGGTACCTAGTACCATATAATGGCCATTGGCATATGTTGCATATTGCACTGTGAATATGCACCCTATCCTTACAGGGTATCCTCTCCAATATGATGCCTCAGCTGTGTCTTCTTTTTTTTTTTTTTTTTGCGGTACGCGGGCCTCTCACTGTTGTGGCCTCTCCCGTTGCGGAGCCCAGGCTCCGAACGCGCAGGCTCAGCAGCCATGGCTCACGGGCCCAGCCGCTCTGCGGCATGTGGGATCTTCCCGGACCGGGGCACGAACCCGTGTCCCCTGCATCGGTAGGCGGACTCTCAACCACTGCACCACCAGGGAAGCCCTCAGCTGTGTCTCCTAAAGGTCATTTCATCACTCTATTAAGCCAGAACTTCTGGATTACAAGTATGGTAGTACTTGTAAGAGTAAGTTCAGTAAGAGTAGTTCTTGACAAGCTTTAATAGGTAAGTTACATGTGTTAGTCTGATCCAGCTGCCATAACAAAATACTATAGACTGGGTGGCTTAAACAACAGAAACTAATTTTCTCACAGTCTGGAGGCTGGAAGTCCAAGATCAAGATGGCAGCAGGGTTGGTTTCTGGTGAAGCTTTTCTTCTTGGCTTGTAGATGTGTCTTCACAGGGCCTTTTTTTCTGTATCCACAGAGAGAAATAGCTCTGGTGTTTTCCCCTCCTCTTATAAGGATACCACTTCTATTGGATTAGGGCTCCACCCTTATGACCTCATTTAACCTTAATTACCTCCCTAAGGGCCCTATAACCAAATACAATCACACTGGGGCTTTGGGTTTGAACATATGAATTTTGGGGAGACACCATTCAGTTTACTATGACACTGAGTTTAGAGCAAAGCCATGCCATTTACAGCAGAGAACTATATACCATTCAAAAGCATCTCCAGATAGAGAGCGAGTCTTAGCAGGGGACATCAAGAGACCATGTAGCCAGAACTCCCTCTCTTGAGCTGGGTGCTGTCAGAACCATAAAATCGTAATAGCAGACTGAGCAGAAATTCATCATAAGATGAAAGTGATAAATCTTAACAGTTAGGCTTGAACAGCCCCTGAGGGTTCGAGTGAGCTGTGAAAAATAGTAGCCTAGTCTTTCATGTCACCCACCCTGGTTACACTGACACCTTTACCTAAATCCACACCTGTGGCCTTGTATGGTGTTACCTTGTACTAGCTGAAAGGGTAAGACAAGTCATGAGCTTAGTTCACAATTGGCTTGGCTGGGTATCTGGCTGTGACTTGAAAATTGACTGATACTGCACTATAGCCCTGCTGGTGGTGGCTGGGGTTCTGAAAGACAGTAATGAAAGAAAATCTAATGGGCAGAGCCTTGGGTGGGTCACAGATTCTAATTTCATAGCCGTTTTCAATGTGAATCAGTTTTTCCTATATTTTAGACAGGAAGCAGAATCTCTGTGTGATTTGCTCATTAACATCTACCCATATACTCATCAAGTCTACCGAAGAGACTGAGAAGAAAGGATTTTAGTAAACTCTGACTCTTTATTTTATGGTTGCTAAAGTTGGAGTTTATGGTTGTTGAGTTGGAGTTTAGTTTTCTGAGACTACTGATTAAAGAACCCTGTGCTTTAATCCTTAAGTCACTAATTCTTCTAAGCTAATGTTTTCTGATCTTGGAAAGGAAGACACACTTGTTTTTAAAGATTTTTAGACAGAATTCTTTCTGGAGTAAAGCTGCATATATAAACCTTAAGTTTCCTGTTGATTCTTTAATAAAATCATGACTCTTGTACAGCCACCGAGTTGGTTTCAATGTAGATAAATGATACTATGGCATCAGTTAAAACCTCTTTTAAACCTTACTTGAATAAATAATGGGCAAAAGGATAGGTTCGCCAGATGAATGTGATAGAATATGGTGCTGTGGTTAACTGAGTTTATAACTATGGAGAGACAGATCTGGTCGGCTAGAAACGCTAATAGATAGAAGCATAATTATCACATAAAACCTATAAAACTCAAAATGAGTTGATCTTAATATTGCTGTCCCTCCATAGCCAGTTAGAAAATCTCCATTTTACCAGAGGAATACAGAATAAAGCCATCTGGATTACTGGAGAAAAGAGCATTCAAGTAACTTAGATTAACCCGAGCCTTATTTTCTGAGGGAATAACTTCAACCATCCAGCTAGAAAGGATGTCAATTTCAAACTCAGTTTGAGGTAAAGGGAAAGAGAATATTACGATAATTAATTGGCATCTGACCATGTTTAAAGAGTGGAAAGGTTTGAGATGGAAAACAATCTCAGTAAATTGCATTATAATTATGAGAACAAAACAGGGTCTATCTCATTGCCTGCAGGGAGCAAGAAATAGTCAGTATAACTTTATTTTTTATGAGGTGCTCAGAGTCTGCAAAACATTATTGCTGTTGTCATTAGTTGAGAAAAAAGCGATATATTAAAGACTATAAATCCAATTTGTTATACTAGATACCCATAATAGATGTAAAGCCGTATATTTGTTTCCTTAAAAAAATAACATCTGTGATAGATTGTTTGCAAAAATAGCCACCCTTATTTTACTTTCTATACCCAAGCCCCTTTACAATGCGAGCTTGCAGTTTTTCCCATCAATTATGAGTGTCTTATTTCTCTACCATTTGAATCTGGGGTGTTTATATCTTGATTTGTTCGAAACAATGTGGTAGATCTGACATTACTTCGTTGACCTCATGAGGCTTTGCAAACTTCTGCTCGCTCTCTTGTATCCCCAATATGCCAGTGGAATGAGTCCTTGACTAGACTTTCCAGAAGTTGAGAGACTAAGGAAGAGTTCAGTTTGCACTTTGGAATGGGTGAGAATGCTCAGCCCAAATCAGCAAAGCTGGTTAGAGCCAATCCCCAGATAACCATTTAGATATTGTAGTGCATTGAGACCCACTGATGATACTGCCTGAGACCAAAGAACTGCCTGGTTGACCTGCAGACTCTGAGCTAATAGTTACCATAGTAAGCCGCTAAGTCGATTGGTGGTTTGTTTTGCCACAATAACTACTAATCAGACATCTAACACGAGAAAGTTTGGCCCAAAATTGTAACAAAGAGACTAAAATATTTCAATTATAATAAAAATAATCTACTATCAGACACTAGTCATTTTATCAATGGAATAGGTCAAGAGGATTTAAGCAATACCTGAACATTGGTCTAAATCATCGTGGCCCCAGACTAATTTCTTACCCCAGTGCTCTAGTCGTCTATATTCTAGGACCTCTGTCATCAAAATATCTTATTCCCCAGCACAGTGTCCATCAGTATTTCAGGGCCATGAAGCTGAAAATGCATGTAAGTCTGCTTTTTTATGTAGAAGTCTGCTAGACTTTACTCCTAAACCAAATGGGAACTTGAAATGTGAAGGGTAGTCTGGTAGGTAGAGTTAGAATAATGCAATATCAGAATGTTCATGTCATCTCAAACATATTTGTCCATTTACGAGAAAATGGAAATCATAACTGACTTGAAAACACTGGGATACAAATCTAAGAGTTTTTCTTCTGTTGCTTTAAATCCTCCATGGTTTGCTCTGTGCCTAGGCAATGAAATCCAAAATCTGTAACAGTGAACAAAAGACTTGCATTGCATGGTCTCTTGTTTGACTCCACCTCTGTCTCCCATCACTCACTTCCAAGTACCCCCATGCACTTCAGTCATATTAATTTGCTAACAGTTTGTTAGGCCTGTCCTGTTTCATCTCCCACAATGCGTTTGATTTCATTTCACTGTCTGCCTGGAAATGCACATACCTATCATGTCAGTCTAGCAAGCCCCTATATATTGTTTTCATTATACATCATAGTCACCTAACTTGGGAAGCCTCCCTAGTCTTTCAAAAAAGTGAGATGTTGCCTCTTTGAGATGTTGATGTACTTTCTTTGTACTTTGCATGTACTTTCACGTGTAGTATTTGCCACACTGTATTATAGTAATTTCTTCAAATATCTTGTTACCCAACTAAACTGAAGACAACACTATGCCCTACCATTTCTATAACACCAGCATATAATATCGGGCGAAAAATATAACACAGCACCATCTTTTTGTATAAAAAGTATCCTCCAAAATATGTCCACTTGGATTCATATCAACATTCACTAAGTATGAGAATCAAGTGCATTTGTGATTTTTCTAATTGCATGTATAAAAGATGAAAGGGAGTAGGTGAACATTTGATAAGAACATACTGAAATAAGTCATTTAGTTACTAATTTCTGCTTACATGTAGCAGCTATAAATAACACTTAATAGACCCAGGCATGCAAAATAATAATAATAAAGAACGGACGAGGAGGGAGGGGAAGGAAAAGGATTAGCAACATAAAATGAAGTATTTTTTTGTTTATAAAGCTTCATTTCAAGGGGAAATAAAAGCTTCTTAATCTAAGTCATTTTAGAATGATTCTTTAAAAAGGCACTACCTGAAAAGACGACAACAAACAACTATGAGGACATTCTGCTTCTGACCATCTGGAAGTGTCAGGGTTTGGACTTACCCTCTTAGGTCACTACTACATAACTGAACTATAAGAAGCAACTCTTTTCAGGTACTACATAAGACTCATCACAGAACTGTAATTAATGAGGCAAGGGGAACAAATGAGGCAAGGTCTAATCACCCTGAGCTTTATGCCTGGAGACAATTTCCAGACTTCAATGGAGGGATGGGGAACCCAAGCAAAAGCTGGCAGTCTTCAGAGAGAAAAACTGGTGTTTTAGACATCAAGATGGGTGGAATATGCAGAACAATGTTATAAAACAGGAAACTATGCGGAGAAAAAGTATCAGATATTTATAAAGGAGTCCCCTCTGTCTTTGGCTGAGTGCAATCTGTAGGTGCATAGAGTGAAACTTTATAGGTCTGGGATAAAACATGTTTTAGGAGAGAACAGTTGCCACGGAGCTTTCAGATAAAAGACAGGGCCAAAAAGTGTTCAGTTTGCCATCAACTAGGATGGAGAGACCTCTGGAAATGCAAGGGACACTCAGTAGAAATCTGAGAAAGGCCACACCTTATAGTGGGGGATGAACTAACTCCATGAAATGACTGCTAGAGATAGTCTAGAATAATTTTAAAAGCCATGAGAGAATTACATTGATCCACACGTAAAGTAACTACCTTCTAGAACAAATGTCACATTCTTAAGGTAGTGCAACAAAATTCAGCATTCTGCAATATAAAATTCATAATGTTTATAATCAAATAAAAAATTTCTAGACATACAAAGAAGCAGGATAAAAATGACCTATAACTAGGAAAAAATCAATAGAAATAGACTCAGAAATGAAAGAGATGATGATATTAGTGTACAAGAACTTTAAAACAGCTGTTAAATATGTTCAAGGATTTGAAGGAAAACATGAACATAATTAAGAGGAAATGAAAGATGTCAAAGGAAGTAAAAGAATTCTAGAGATGAAAAGTTTTGAAATTAAAATGTAAAAATGGTATTAACGGCACGGTCAACACTGGAGAAGAAAATATCAGTGGGTTAGAAGGTATAGCAACAGAAACTATCCAAAACAGGGCACAGAAAGAACAAACTAAAAAAAAATTGTGCATGGGTACAGTGATCTCTGTTACAGCATCACAGTCTAACACATGTGTGCTGTAGTCTCAGAAAGGAAAGGGAGGGAACATCAAAATATTTGAAGAAGTAATTTTCTTTCCAAATGGCTATGATAGAGAGAATAATGACCTCCCATAATATACACATCCAAATCCTTGGAACCTGCCTGTGAATATGTTACCTTACATGGCAAAGAGATTTTGGAGATGTGATTAACTTAAGAATTTACACAGGGAGAGTATCCTGGATGACCCAGGTGGGCCCATTATAAGAACAAAGGTCCTTATAAAAGTGAGGCAAGGGAGTCAAAGTGAGCAACAGAGAGAGAGAGAGAAAGTCAATAATGGAAGCAGAGTTTGATGTGATGTGCTTTGAAGATAATGAAAGCCTTTGTGAGCAACTACTGGAAAAGCTGAAAGGGCAAGGAAATGGATTTTCCCCTAGAGCTTTGAGAAGGAACACAATTCTACTGACACCTTAACTTTAGACCATAAGACTCCTTTCACATTTCTTACCTCCAGAAGGGTAAAATAATAAATTTGTGTGGTTTTCAGCCACTAAGTTTTTGGTAATTTGTTACAGCAGCAATAGGAAACTAGTACCATCACAGACACAAAAACATAATAAACCCAAGCAGAATAAGAAGAAAAGAAAAAGAAAACCAGACTCAGGCACATCATATTCAAATTGCTGATAGCCTGCTTTAAAAGAAAAACAAATGAACAAAAAGCAAAGAACGGCAACAAAAATTCTTAAGAATAGTTAGAAAAAAGGCATATTATATACAGGGGAACAAATAGAAAAACGACTGTATATTTCTTTTTCATAAACTAGAAAATCCAGAATAGAGTGAAACAACAGCTTTAAGATACTGAGGAAATAATGTAAATGAAATGCTCAACCTAGAATTCTATAAGAAGAGAAAATACAGAAAAAGATTGAGTCAAATCAAAGGTGAATTTATTGGGCTTCCCTGGTGGCGCAGTGGTTGAGAGTCCTCCTGCTGATGCAGGGGACACGGGTTCATGCCCCGGTCTGGGAAGATCCCACATGCCGCGGAGCAGCTAGGCCCGTGAGCCATGGCCGCTGAGCGTGCGCATCCAGAGCCTGTGCTCCGCAACGGGAGAGGCCACAACAGTGAGAAACCCGCGTACCGCAAAAAAAAAAAAAAAAAAGGTGAATTTATTGCTACAAAAATTACATAAACTGAAATGTTAAAAATAGTTCCAAAGGCAGATAAAAAATGATAAATGGAAATATAATTCTACACAGGAATAAAGAATGATGGAAATAAATATGTGAGTAAATATAAAGTTTTTTTTTAATTTTAAAACTTCTTTAAAAATTTTAAAAATTCTTAAAACTATAAAAATAAAAACAGTAACAATGTGGCTTATAATGTGTATGTATTTATGTATGTAACATGTATATATATGCCTGTTATAAATATATATACATTATATGCATGTATCAATATACATACACTATATATACATATATAATATATATATACATACACGTGTGTGTATATATATATATATATATATATATAAAAAATGTATGACAATAATATCGGAGATTGGAGAGGAGAATTCAAGTATCCTTACAACGGTAACCATGAGTGCTGAGATATTATTTAAAGGTAAAATGAGGCAAGTTAAAGTTATGTATTGTTCCTGAAAGCAAAAAAAAAAAGGAAAATCATATCTTGGTAAAGTTGGGTTTTCATCAGTTGCTGTGATAAAAAGCATGCACTATGAAAAAGTCAATATGGAACAGAAAAGGGGGTGACTGGCCATATCCAATCTGAATGCACAGTTTGAGAAATTGTACAGTACTCAACAGGCATACACATCTCATTAATAAGTAACTGTAGCTACTTAAAGGTAAAATTAAAATTTTTTCTTTCAAATTTTTTCCGTTACCTTTCTAAATAACAATGGTTTTGTTAGGATATAAAAAATGTATTATTAAGTTGTTGGCCCTAACTACTTAATAAAAGGAACTGTTATTATTATTATTTTTTAAAAAGATATGTATTGTAAATCCCAGAGTAATTAAGAGGTGTTGCTAATACCAGTAGTAGAGAAAAAAATGGAATACAAAACCCACACAATTAGATGGAAAAAAAAAGACGAGAAAAAGGGGTAAAAGAAGGAAAAAAAAACAGATTAGACAAGTAGAAAAAATAGAAACATGGTTCTTAAGTCAAATTATATTGATTATTACATGAAATGTAAACAGTCCAAACACTCCCATAAATAATGAAAGGAATCAAGGTTCCTTTGAGGAGTGGGAGGCCATACATACAAATGAACCTGCATCATATTTTGGAGTCAGACATAAGGAAGTGCTCAAACGATACTAGGTTATGTCAAAAGGACTAGAGGAACCAATCTGAAAGAGCTCCAAAAAGACAGAGCAGGGACAATTTGAACAACAAAATAAATGATATTATTGGACTCTAATCCAAAGGAAGGAGTATCAATAGTTCCATATTGTGATAAAAACATGATTTAATAAATACATAATAAATACATGCATAAATAAATGTGAAGAAATATGTCTTATAGAAAATTCCAATTAATAAAACGAGGAAATAAGAGTAACATAAAACCACTATTTGAATATCATAGTAATAATTGCTGCAGGCAAGATCCACTGATGGATGCTAAAAGTAGGGGAAGAAACTTTAAGTCGAAGCAGGATATTTAAATAGCTTCAAAGTATCTCCCCTGAAGTATTTATTCACTGTGGTAGTTTAAACATATGTTCAAAAATTATTTGATAATTCTCTCTGGTGGAAGTGAAGATTAGTTCACTTCCCCTTGAATGTGGACCAGACTTAGTGACTAGATTCTAATGAATAGATTATGGGAAGGGAAATATAGTAACTTCACAAGAAACCTAAGAGAAGCCCCCTTAACTAAGAGATCAGGATTAATACAACCTGTAATAAATCATGTTAGTACTCTGCACCCGTTAATACAGTGCGATAACAAGGGCACATTACTTCTGTGATAATCTTCCCCAAGTCTATAACCTCAGTCTAATCATGAATAAACATCTGAGAGACCCAGTTAGGACATTCTAAAATGCTAAAATGACTAGTACTCTTTAAATTGTCGAGAACATGAAAGACAAGGCAAGGCAAGGCATCTGGAGGAGATGAAGGAGACACAATGACTAAATGTCACGTGGAATCCTAGATTGAATTGTCAAACAGAAAAAAAAAAAAAAAAAACGATGTTGGTGGAAAAATTGGTAAAATTTGAATTGACAAATCCAATACATGTAAGAATGTAAGATTGCTGGAGGGTGGAAGAATTGAAGAGATAGTTCAAATGGAAAAGGTAAGAGTACTAAAGGGAAATACAGGAGCCCATGTTCAAAAAGAAAGATGAGTGAAATAGAGTTTTAGGAGGTCGTGCAACTAAAGGTACCAGTATCCCCTCCATTTCTGAAAGTTTGCTTTATGTCAGCTTGCTTTTATAAAAGACCTACATTAGTACCAGTTTTCCCTAACTGTAAGGATTTTGAAGAGGATTTTCACCTTTATGGAAAAAAGATGAAAAGGGAAAATAGTGTTTAGCATTTGTTTTGCAGTGAGGCAGCTTACCCCCTGAGCAGTTAGAGTAGCACCACCAAGCTCCTTCCCCGGGAACTACACTCAGCATCTCAGTTTCAAGCCAACATGGCTTTAACTGTGTCTATGAGCATCTGTGCTTTATCTCCATTTATCTTGTGCATCTGTTAATGCGATGTGTCCTAAGGTCATTGCTTCTCTGGTTTATGCCATTTCAGTTTATGAAAGGTTTCATAGGAATACGCTGGTTTCAGATAGTGGGGAAAACCTGTAGTGTAATATTAAAGGTATGATGGCTAAGGTATTGAAAGTTGAGGAAATGTCAGGGACATAAGAAGCTTAAGGAACTCTAGGGTAAAGGGGTTGAATGAGACTTCTGTGGAGATGATAATAGCACCCAAAATATGATAAGAAAAGTGGTGAAAAAAACCCCAGTGATCCAGTTGCTCAGATTGTGAGTGAAAAAAGAGGAGTAACCGGAGGATTATCAGAGGCCAGCAATAAAGAATAATATACAAAATAGTGTGGGATTCAGAGAAACTGTGTCTTGTTTGTTTTGTTTAGGTAGGATGGGAGTAGAAAAGTTCTGGGAATTTCCAGGTGGAGACAGAAGTATAGATGCAACAACCTGCAAACCCTTTGGTACAGGGTATAAGCAGACACCACTTGAGAAATTATAGGTGAAACAGTGCCCACAGAAGATAGACAAATTTCAGTTAGAGCAGGGACATAAAGGCAATTTTCAGAAATAATGTTGAGAACATAGGGTACTTCATTGATAGCATGTTTTGACATCCAGAGGGATGGGCAAATACTTTAGGTGTAGAAAAACAGGATAGACTGAAACAATAAGATGATGTACGGATGTGGGAAGAGGCTGGGAAGCTAGTGGTGACTGAAGCTTACAGAGATGTACAACAATATGGGATTGATTTCAGAGAATATATGGGGGGGGCGTGTTCAAAGGGAGTGGTGTGGTTCTATAGCCTCTTCCTTGAGAGGAGTTTCAGGCAGTCAGTCGCTTGGGTCTGGTAGAATATAGTTTCATACTAAGAAGTATGAAGGAGCAATCTAGTGTCTCCCTTAAATTGTGCTATTGACCAAGTCCAGGACAGAAGTGAAGACATCCAGACAAGAATATATGTAACTCGAGAGGCCAGAATTGATATTCCTGCTCTGAATACTCTCTGTTTTGTGGATTCATCTTCCAAGTTAGTTCAGTGATTAGGATGCATTCAGGATGTCCAAAGTCACCTAGAAAATAAGTATAAAGATGCTGCTGATATGCCTCCTGGAAAGGAGTTGTTTTTAATAAGATAGGGCTGCTGGGACAAACTAAAAGATCAAATTTCTTTTTTAATGCATTTAGAATGTCAGAATTGCTTTGTAAATTTGAGGAGTTGTGTACTTGGGATATAACTTATAAAATTTTCAGATTGTTGGAGTCAAATGATACCCTGGAGATATCTTGTTTAAGCCTTTCATTTTTCAGATGAAGAGAGGGAAATGACTTCTCCAAGACAAGCCAGCTAGACTTAAATAAACAAGACAAATAAGATCACTAGACCTAGAATTCCTTTCATCTTTTTCTGAGGACACTGACAAAAAGTTATAGAATGTAAACAGTTCACCAGATATCTAGGAAAGAACTGTGAGAAAATAAAAACTCAAATACAAATCTTTTAATACTTAAGGCTTCCAGGTTGAGACAAGTTTTCTCACGAGAAGTCAGTTTTGAGTAGAATTTAGGTAAAAGTGAATTATGGAAACAAGATAAAACTACAGATGGGATATATAAAATGCACAGGACAAGAAAGCAGAAGCTTGAGTGATTGATTTGGAAGTCAAAATATTCTTTTCTCTTCTCCTACATGCCCTCACTTTATTTACTCCATTTCTTTTCACGTAAATCACACCTTCACATACATTCTACAACTTCCTACTGCGTATCAGGAGAACAACCAAAGACACAATCTCTGTGAGCCTCAGTTTCCATACCTGTCCACAAGACAAGAATTGTACATGGCTTCTCTCCCATTACAAGGTTTGTTCTGAAGCTCAGTGAGAAGGATTGTCCAAATGAGGAATGAGGTTTGTTCTGAAGCTCAGTGAGAAGGATTGTCCAAATGAGGGTCCTTTAAAACGGATGCTAGCATTTGGTCCAAGAAGTTTCCTCTCAGGTAGGCCAGTAATCCTGAAATCTACAGTTTCATTTAATTTACAATCCTGTATTAAATAAGATTGTACTCGTAGTAAATCACTCTAAACTATTTCATTTGAAAATATGTGGTATGATTCATTTGAATGCCTACTATAAGAGCAACAACAGCAATAAAAACCCTTCGAGTTCATTTATCATACTTGAACTCACTATTTTATTTGATTTTCAATGAATATGAGTTCATAATATTAGCTATAGATGAGAAAAATCGTCTTTTTTAATAAGGTAAAACCACTTCATCACGATCACAAACTCATCTGAAAACTCATAATTCAGATTTTTGTTTAGATTTTAATTTAGGTTTTATCTATTATATCAGTGTTTTTGTTTTTTGGGTTTTTTGACCCACACATTCTGTGAAATCAGTAAATGTGTACCAATCATCAAAATCAGTAAATGTGTACTTGATATGTTTTATTCTGATCAATGCATTTGTGTCAGTATAATAAATCATAGTTATAAAATTTTAGAGAAATAAACATTAATATTGCTTGATCAGAACCCATTTTGAAACATTACACAGACACAAAATGATTTTTCAGTGTTTCCTCATAAGCAAAGTTATTAAATTCCCTAAAGAGGCCATAATTTTTCCATATTAATTCTCAAAATACTAACTTTAAGAATGGAACAATTATGCTAATAATGATTAAAGATGCAGTTTAAATTGGGGTAAATGTTTCAAGACAATAAAACTAAAAAAGATTCTAAACAGCACTGAATTGCACAGATGTCTGGGGAAATCTATGAATTAAGTATAGATCATCATCTCACAGTAACCTTTGATAGTTCTCATTAAAACTGTAGCAGTAGAATCTGTTAGAGGCCCCCAGAGAGATATTATGTGTAAATGCAGAAATTAAAAAATGAATATTGAATGATCCTATTGAGAAATTAAGGCCATTCAATTGTGTTAATGGTGGTAGAATATCAGATCTATGTTTTTAATCTGTTTCTCTAAAAAGAAAATGAAAGTCTATGTCTAATTTATAGATTTAATAGAACATAATTCAAGTAACACCTATTTTGCATAGTATTAGCATTAGGATTTTTATAAAGTATTATATATAGTGTGTGGTACACATATTTATATTGTATATATGTGTGTACATGTATGTATATGCATATATGTATTGATATATACACACATATGATATATACACACATATAAAATTCTCACATCTCTGGGCACTACACTGTTCAACTTACAAATATAAGTTTACAATGGCAATAACATTCAATTCAGTCTTTCTCTTTTAGAATAATCTGAGTAATAGATGATTTATCATTTCTGGTCATAGGTCTATATAATATCAGAATAAATATGGCACTCGAATTTTTTAAAAAAATGATTTCTAGAGTAAGAAGAAAAATCTAATTTTGTTACAAATACACATTTGCAGTTTCAGAGAAGATTAAATAAAGAAGGCATCATAGATATTATCCAGTTCTATCCAATGCTTTTTTATTTTTGCACTGAGAATGACGATGAAACATAGAGGTCAAGTGTTTTTGTACAAAATAACATAGCTAGTTATTGGAAGATCGCAAACTAGAACCCAGATTAGCCCAGATCGTGTTCCACAAAGCCACATGACTCACTTTTTTTGAAAGTAGGTTAATAATCACTTTTCCTCTCATCATGATATTCCTTCAGTGTTCTGTATGAATTTTCTTCAACAGACTGGTCTAGGCATTGCAATGGACGTTGGGGATAGAGATATGAAAAAAAAAAATTGTCCCTTCATCTCAGGAGAGATGAAAACATGAACCAATGGTTTAAATATGTAGTTTTGCCAGGTAGAGGGCACTGAGAAAGTACAAGAGTATGGGGCTCATTGGGACTAGGAGAGGTCAGTGAAGAAGGACTTACTTCAGGAGGTGACACTTGAACTGTAAGGTCAGTAGGCATTATCCAGACCACAGGAGAAGCAGGAAGTCCAGACAGAGGGATACACAGGAACAATTTTGTAAAATCACCCTATATTTGAAAGATTTCACCCTAGACATAAGGCTTTTATTGGGGTCCTGGTTTTCTTTCTTTTATTCAATGTTTCCATTACTGCATTTACATGATGGTGCAAGTAAGTGCAGGATTCTACTCCTGGCTGCAGTTACTTGTGAAGAGACACGGCTGAAAAAAAAAAAAAAGAGAGAGAGACGTGGCTGGACACTGGCATTGGTGTTGTCTCCTGGATCAAACATTTTAGGGTAAAATTTCGGCGATGAGGCATCTTTTAGGCTTCCTACTTCTTGGTGACATTATAAACAAGGGCAGAAAGAAGGGGGAGAACACCTTCATTATAGCCAGGCATATATTAATGTGAATAAAAGCAGCTCATATTTCAGGGCCAAATTACTCCTATCATAGCAAAGTCTCTTTATGAATTCATTATGTGAATTTCAGCTTTCAGAGCAAGTTTTAGGAAAATGGAATGTTTATTTTTCTTTCTGTGTAGAGGCATTTGGATTGCCATGAGCCATCTCTTCCTTTGTTGCATTTTTGATGATGCTTAGTTTTGGGAATGCAAGTTTAGATCCAAAGTATGTGTAATCATATTGATGGGTAGTGGTGAAACATCAGTCAGACTTGGAGCCAAAAGCAATCTATGAGATGAAATAGAAAGCTGAAGCTTTGTATGTCAGCACCACTCTCTCCCTTTCCTCTTCCTCAGCACCCAAAGCTCACACCTCCCTATCCACATACATTCTCATCTTGAGCTGTTCTGCATGTGCACTAACTTATTTAGGCTACCTGCCTAAATACCAGAGCCAACGGGTAGTCAGATGCTCAAAATATCAAAAGTCCCTTTCATAAAATACTAGCAGAACTACGGATTTGTCTCTCCTTTTATTCAGTTATGCAAACACAGCATTTACTGTAGCATTAGTCCCCGGCATAGATACAAAGCATTTTTGTGATGTTATGGGGTAGTAGCTATTTCTTTTCCCCATTCAAATATTATACTTCAAAGGGAAAGCTCCATTTTTCTTGGTTCTTTTCTTCTCACCTTCCTATATCTATTATGTACCTATGGAGCTCTATGTCTCCAGACTATGAAATCCTCATAGGACACTCAATCCCAGGGTTTGGGAAATGTTGTCTATAAGAGGCCAGATAGCAAATATTGTAGTCTTTGTGGGCCATATGGTGTCTTTGTCCCAATGACTCAATTCTGCCATTGAAATATGTAGTAAGTAAACAAGTGGGTATGTATCTGTTCTAGTAAAACTTTACTTACAAAAAGTAGGGAGCAGACCAGATTTATCTGAGTCAGTTTGCCAATTCTGGTTCATATCCAAACTTTCTGGGGCTAGATTCTTGTGTTGTTTCCACTTGCTTTGGTTTATACCAAATTATTGGAACAAGTTCAGTTCTGTCTAATATCTTTATGGTCTGTGCTACTTATGACTGTTTCCCTAATCTCATCTTCTCACGGACCTCCAACTAGCCTGAACCAGCACTGAATCTATTGTACTTCTATTCAAACTCGTTCTTAATTGTGACTGAAGGAGGACATCAACCCTACACTATTTACCCTTCATTATATGGACTTAACAGACTCCTTTCACTCAAGTCTTAGTTACCCCCATCCCCCTCCAGACCCCACTTTCGATGTAAGCATTAAAGGCATTCTACTTGTGATAGGTACTCTGACCTCATCTATCTGTCAGAATTGCTTTTGACTGCATATAAGGGAATATAGTGGCTTCAGCTGTAAAGACTTTTAATTAACTTATTTAACAAGAAGTCTGGAGGTGGATGTTTCCAGGTTTGTTATATTAACTCATCAGTATACTCAAGGACCCCAAGCCATTTTCAAGTCTCTGTTGGTTACCTCATAGGCAAAGATAATTATTACAGCTCTAAGCATCCTCATACCACCATACAAGGTAGATTTAAGAACTCAGGGAGAGAAGTCCTCTAATTCATTTACATTTAATTCTCATAATCTCCAAGGGATTACATGATTACCCCTACAGCAACCATCAGCATTTGGGGACTGAAATTATCAGTGCTCATTCAGATCAATTAGGATTCATTCTCTAGTGCTAAGAGTCTTGCCTTTACTGAGAGTAAGAGCACTTGGCTGACTACCTGGCCAAAATAAGTGTGGTTGTTAGCAGGTGAGAAAGGGTGTGGGGATAGCCTGGTGAAAAATGGTATCAGTCATATCATTCTTTGTAAGCAACAGGAGCACTGAGTCCAAAGGAAAGGATGAGAACATCGATTTCTAATGTTCACTTTCAGCACGACCTTGGATATAGTGCTTAACCCCTCTCTCTGCTTGAACTCCCTCCTGTGAAAAGTGAGTTTGATAAAGTAGCATCTTAGATTTCATGGAAATAGGAGGCACTGGAATATATCATTCAGCCCAAGTACTCAATTCTGCATAGACCGGGTATAAATTGTAAAAAAGTTTGATTAAAGAGTGTACTCAAATGACACTTCTGTTGTAGCGGAAAGCTCAACAGAGGATGCTGTGTCTCGTCTGCAACCCACTGATTTTCTAAATTACCAATTTATAAAAGTTCTCTTTCAAAAACACTCTGCATAATGTACCTATTGTTCTACCTTTTCCTATTTTTGAAACAAATCAGCAGCACAAGAGACATATTCCATTTACTTCCAAAGAAGGTTAATTGTTTCAGAGATACAAGACTGAATGACCTTTTAGGTGTTCTGTGTGGAGATGATCTAATCACAACAAAACTGCCTTTGTTCAAGTATCTTCCCATGAACAGGACCCAGAGCACCTTGGGAAATTCATGAGGGTAGGAGAGTGGGGAACAGGAACAGGGGTGTTAGATTTAGGGATCAATAGTTTCACAAGTCCCTGATTCTTTTCACTGTAGTTTTTTCAGGAATAATATCTGTTGAGGGCAGCAGTGTGACAAAAGATGAATTCTGCTCACTCCCCTCAACTCTGTAACGCGGAATTAAATGTACCACTCCAACAACAATATAGAGTTGATGACACTCCAGTGCAAATGACCACTTCAATGATTAGAGTGGCTGCTGAGAGGAAGTCCTAAATTCAAAAGATGCATTGAAGACTTCATTGACAGTGGGTTTAAATGAAGCCACAACAATCACTTCTGATCTTCGAATCAGTGGTTGCAAATGACGAGGTACTGTTAGGATCATGTTGGCAGCTTTTCTGAACTAGTGTGCTAGCAGATGCTGCAGGATTCTGTGAGGTTGTTAAATAGGCAGGGGATTTCTCCCTAACAAAGCCATTTGCATTAGCATCGCCTCAAAGGAATAGGAGCAAATTCTCATCTTTACAGACATTCCCTATGACTACTCATCCCAACCTTGTGCTAGGAAATGGAGATGAAGGCATATAGCAATATACTCTTTGTCCTCAATTAGCTTATTATCTGTTCTCTGTGTTCCAAACAATAATTCTGAAGTGATGAGGAAGACTTAATCAAAGCAGGAGATTTGATAAGGGCTGATTCTTGAAGAATGAAGAAACTTTCCTTATTTAGAGAACTGGAAAAGACATTTAGGGCAGAAGAAACAGCACGTCTTGCAATAGACTTGAAATTGTGATAGGGATTTAGGGATCATGGAAAGCAGTCTGCTTGGTTTGATACACTGGGAGAGTTGCACAGAGAAGAGGGAGAAGTGATGGGAGACTTAACTTGGATCAAAATATCGAAAACATGAGATTTTTCCTGAAAACAGTAGAAAATTAAATAACCCTTTAATTTCCCTTTATCATTGTTAGGGAATACTTCTCTTTTATCTTCATATCCACAAAGAACATATAATAAACTAAATAATTAGCGAGGAAAAAAGCGTTCATTGAATGACAATATATTCTAGTTACTGGGTATCCTAGATCAATTCTTTTGAAAACCATAGCTCAGAATGCAGTAGACACAAAATTCTTAGAGGTTAAGTCAAGTCTTCATATGGCTGGCTAATTTCAGAATACGTAGAGGACTAAAGGGTTAGAAAGAAGCAAAATAAAAAAACTATTTTTTAAAATTTGCACTTTTTTGTTTTGATTTAAATAGAGCACTTTCTTTTTTATTGAATATACATTAGCTACATAAAATCATTTTTGGAAGGGAGGTATAAATATAAAATTAATACATATATGCACAACAACTCCTTCTATCAGAATTGCATACCAAACAGTTTCACATCCATTATCTCCATAAACCTTACAGCATCCCAGTGGTGTAGATAAAACAGATCTCATGGTTTCCAATGTGCAGGGCCATATAGCTAGTTCAAAATAAGAACCCAAGTTATTATAATCATTTCCGTTGAAATTTTTATGAGATAGTAGCATTGAAATTCCATATAATTTGTTAGTTCTCAGAGTAGGAGGGGAACAAAAAGGCATTTCATATGCTTTAGGAACCAGAACACCAAGAATGTTATATTTTAGCTTCTTCAGGATAGTCCAACAGAATCACAGAGGAAAGGGAAGAGACTGTTGGATTTTAGGAAATTCTTGATTCTGGAATAGTTGGTGCAGGCCTAAAGAGCTATTTCTGTTCTTTGATTAAAGTCGAAGTGGATGTTATCATAGTCTCCCAAGACACTGGATTCATCTGAGATTTATGAGCATATATTTCAACATTTTGGGTAGTATGCTATTCCATTATCATGGACTTCTCTGTATTTGTTTTCCTTTAGGTCTGAGCAGAGACTATTTGGTAGAATGGGATGAAATGACTATTAGGAAAAAGAAACAAGAGAAAGAAAGATACATTAAGAAATGGAGTAAAACAAGAAGAGATTAGAAGTAGGAGAGCAGGGAGGGGGTCAAGGGAAAAGCCAGAGAATGAAGCAGAAAATACAGCACGTGACAGTTCAGTAGCCCTATGGGCATCCAAAACAGATGGACAAGCAGCAGCACCTGGGCCTCCACTTCCCTTGGTTGGCTCATGATAGGCATTGTAACTGATCATGCTAGGCTCACCTACTGGGCTACAGAACCCTTCTCAATTAATATTCAACTAGTTTTTGAATTCAATTTGCATATATTATTTGCAGCTACTGTCATTTTGTCCTGCTGAAACTCAGACTCAGGAGGGATTTGAACTCACATCTGCAATATTCCAAAGATTGCCATCGGGCCATCAGGCTGTGAGGAAGTGTAATGCCTGCACAGTTTGGAGACGTGGATTTTGGAGAGACAGCCACTAAAAAAGCAAAAAATTCAAAAATTGCCTTCACAATACTCATACATGCACCCCTAAACATACATATTTACACTGTAAAACATGTAGTCATACCCCCAAACAGGCAAACTACTATACACAGTATTAATGAAACATCCTTTATGGCACTGTGGTTACATGTTTAATGTCTCAATCTGAAGAGAAATAAAGGTGAGGCAAAATAATGTAGTCAGTCTTTAGAACATTGTCAGAATGGAGATCCCAACTTTCTTTCATCCACTTCCGATAAACTGAGCCTTCTTCAAATCCAGGGAGAGAGGGAGGTCTTTCAATTCCATTCAGTTTAACGTATGTTGAATGGACTACACCTCTGAGTCAGTCACGAGTATAGACATCTCAGATGATTAAGCCCCACACTGTGAATCGACTACTACAGTTCTCTTTCTCTTGCTTCCTTATCTTTCTTCCCTCTGCACTTCACACTTTTATTTATGCTTAAATACCCTCCTCAGATGCCCTTGTCTACGAAGGTTTCTCAGACCCCAGAGAAGGTTTGTCAGGCTCTGCTCTGTGTTCCCACACCATACCATTCTATTCTCCCAAGGCACACACTAGTTTTTTGCTTATGCATCTTTCAACAGACATTGAGTTTCTTCAGCACACACTTAAGAAAGGCTTGCAACTGTCATACTGTGTGCTGAGCCAACGTTTGGGGAAAAACAAAAACAAAAACAAAATATGATCAGGTGTCAGGATCAAAGTGTATAAGCCAGGTTACAAGTGGGTGTAAGTGTGAGCCTCCAGACTCGCTAGTACCTGTGAAAACTACCTTGCATAAAATCCCTCGCTGTATCCTTGCCCTTGGCTCTCATATTTCAACACTAGGAAGCCTGGAAATGTCCTCACCCAAGGCCTTAACAGCTGCTGAATGAGAGGTTTGAATAGAAGAGGGGAGGGAGAGTTACGCTCAAGATTTTGAATTTTAGTGACTTTAGAAATCACTTACTTTGCCTCTCACCATGGTACAAATGAGAAAACTGAGAATACTGTAGTTAAATTACTTTTATAATAGAAGTAATATCTGAGACATTATATCCCCAATTCATTACTACAGTTGTCTTAATTCCTTATCCTGGATCTCTGCCAAACCTCTACCACCCCAAACCTCCTTTGTATTATTCACCAGCAATACAGAATTTTATAGAGCTCTCAGTAACCCCTGGTTCCTCTGTACTCTAATTTACTTTTGACCATGAGGAAAAATGTAAGCCCTGTTTTCTTCGTATTATGTCATATACCATACGTACCTGGTGGAGGATTAATGTCATTAGTCCAAAATAAGACCAAAGTTAAAGCTTAATCTCTATACCTCAACATATTACAATACTTGAATGCAAAAAAAAAATGCAAAAAGAGAGATTTTCAAAGGAAGAGTTAGCTGGCACAAATTATAGTGTTATTAGTGTAAACCTATCTAGAAAAATAAAGTGCATCATGAGGTTAGGACAATGACTTTGACTTCTTACTTTTCTTTAAAAGGTGTAATATATAATTTCTGACAGTGCTATTTTTTCTTTAGACTAATGATTCTGCTTTGTTATTTTTACAAAGCACTTAGCTGCTACCTTTCGCTAAAAAAGTCTCTTTTATCTTTATCTCAATAGGAAATGCTTTCTGGCTTTCCCCAAACCATTGTGACTCCTAATATGGCATTGTTCTTCAATCAGCCCCACAGGTACCCATTACAGAGGCAGAATAATCTATTTTGAAAGAACCCATAGGTGTTTTCTTGTTCTCCAATGTAGGGGAGTGGAGAAAAACCTCACAATGACCCTAACTACATGGCATTTGCAGTGCAATTTCTGTAAAAACTGTATTGAATAATAACCATTTATTCATTCACTTAAAATGTTTATTGGCCTCCTACTATGGTCTATACATTTTTTATTAATTTATTAATATGGGTACAATCTAAAGTCGATTTTTCTATCTACAGATCACAGATGAAAAGACTGAAATCATGTGAGTTTTGATAAGAAGTCCACAGTTGCTGAGTTGAATCAGTTACTATTGCTGTGAAATAAACCACCCTAAAATATAGAGTATTAAAATAACAACAATCTGTGCATCAGCAGTTTAGGATGTGTTCAGGAATATGGTTTCCCAATCTTGGCTAAGTTACCTCACAGATTGGTGTTCAGCTCTGGGTTGATTAGGCAAAACTGCCCAATGGTTGACTGGCTGGGGACTGGAACCCCCCAGCTCTCTGCATGTGGTCGCTCCTCCTCCAAGAGTGACTTGGCCTTGTTCTTATGGTGGAGGCAAGACACCAAAAGCAAGACAGCCAATCCTGACTGAGAGAAAGCAGAGCATGCAAACTTCTCCAGGCTTAGTCTCCAAAGTGTTAACGTAAGGCCAGCCAAGAGTCAGAGTGAGTGAAAACCAGAAACCTTCAGGGAAAAGGATGTTAAAATAGGGGTATTGTTATTTATTTAGCCCGTCAGTGCAATCAATTTACTATGATCTGATCTTAGGCCCGAATTATTTGTATCTCTTTGACACACAAAATATGTTTACCCCTCCATAAACACCCCGATGTGTCTTGTAATTACAATACCAGGCTGCAAGCACAAGATCTTAGGATATACATCAGGTCTGGATGTAGTTCCCTGGAGGTGGTGGCTCCTTTTGATTCAGACACCTATGAATTAATAAAAACTCTGGTTATCTGCCTCATACACACCCAATGTACAAGGGTCACACAGAGACAGGATAACCACAATGCACAGTCCCATTCTTAAAGTGAGAGGAAGGGTTAGGAGACACACAGCATCACTAATCCATACCATTTCTGAAAACTTGTAAAATATTGTCCATCACCATGCACCCCCCAGCCTCGCTCCCAAGCACACACTCTAAGAGTGGAGAATTTTCTCTGGGCTCTTCTCCCGAGGACTGGATCTCCTTGTATTATCCACCATGGCTCCTGGCCCCCCTCTTTTGGTCCTTGATGCTACCCTCTGAGATATCTTACCTTTTTCCTCACCCTCTTTGGATCCTTCTGAAGTAATAATCTGCAGTGACAATTGAACAAGATTCTACCCTTCCATACAAATTTGGAACCCCAGAGGACTTCAGGATGTCTCAGTCATCTTGGCACCTTTTAATCCAAACTGGGTTCTTTTTTTTTCCAGTGCAACTCTGTTAAAATTCTGTGAGCCTTCTATTAATCTCATTCAACTCAATTTGCCAAAACAATAATCACTAAAGATTTTAAAACATCACAAATACTTAAGCATTTCAGGTCAACAACACCCTTAAGATTCCTAGATGACCTATTTTCCTAGCTAAGGGGGTCTAGTAGGTACCAACTTAATTCTTTCAGAGATCTTAACAAAGTTTCTTGCAGATACATCCTTAATTTTATCTATACCCCAAACCTTTTGAGAATCTTTTGCTAGCTGGCAAAATTGAAGATGACCTACTGTCTTATTTCTAACCCAGTAAATCCTGGCACCTCTACGTTCCTTTTGAGTGTTACTTGAAAACTGGTTAGTTCTTTTGGGTGTTCATGCCTTTCTTTCCACACCTATCATACACAACTGATGGCATTCTGCTGACATTTTCAACACTCTGCCTCGGGAACTCCTTATCCATAGCCATATTATTATTTTTTCCATTTTCTTATTAACAGCTGGCTACAGTTTTGTTAATTGCTTTGCTACTACATAAAATGGGTCATGATATTTATTAGCCTGTTATAAAATTTTTCTATTTTCTTAGCCTTTTCCAATTGTTTGCTCATTTTTTTATAGGTTCCCATTATTACTCAACTAAGCTGATATCACACATTGTAGGTTTTTATTATAGCACTGACTCACTTCTGTTGTCAATTTCTTCATTAGTTAGCTATTGAAGCATAACAAACTATTCCAAAACTCAATGGCTTAAAAAATCGTCATTTATTATTGCTCCCAAGTCTAAGGGTCAGCGGAGTGGTTCTTTCCTCATCAGGGCACACTTACGTGTTTATGGTCAGCTATAGGTTGTTGTTGTGATCTGCATTTTCTCACCTGTTTGGTAGGTCTGTAGACTAAGATGGTATTAGTTTCTGCACCTGGGACCTTCTCCATGTGATGTCTTATATTCCATTAAAAAGCATCACAGCACGGGCAGCATTCCAAGAGAAAGAGTACTCAAGTCCTCAGGTATTTCATTGTTTCCACTGTATTATATTAGTCAAAGAAAGAAGGCTGGCCCAGATTCAATGGATGGCCAAAGACTGTCAATAGTGGGAGGAACTGCAAGTGAACAGGGGACTATTAATCAGGATCAACAGTGCAAAAAACCTCTCACAAGAGTTTAAAAGTAAATAAATAATGTCCATATACTAATCCTTATAACTTTAATACCTGGGCTCTCTGCATCACTGAGGGTTAATGTAGTTCATTGCTTAGCAACATGAGTGCTGACGTTTGGGTTTGGGTTTGATTCCAACCTCCAGCAAGACCAGTGGGATAAATTCCTTAATTTCTGTGTTCTTCAATTTCCTCATCTGTAATGTGAAAATGCTTATTGTCTTAACATTTAATTTGTGTAAGAATTAAATGAGTTAAGTCATATAAAGGGTTCAGCACTGGGGCTACTATATCATGAGCTAATATATTAAAACCTTTTACTTTTTATTTATATACATTTTGTAATTATCAGTTTTATATATACCTACATTGTCAATTTTTACTGAATTTTACTGGTATTTACAAGTATTTAATACCTTCTAAATTGAAGGCAAAAGAGTGAAAGTGATTTCTTGAGTTAGATTAAAAACTAGAAAGTTGCAAGTTTACTCTCTTGTGAAATAGAAACATTTCCTATACCTTTATCATAGTATAGACTCAAAATATTTCAAAAGAATAGAAAAATTTCATAGAAGCACATAAGAAGGTACTATGATTTAAGGAAATCATTGAGATGTACTTTGGTTCCATGTAGACATTTTCCAGAGGGAAATAATGTATGGACAAGATATATAGATATATATGTGACATATACATATGTCACAGTCTGTAGAGTCATAGAACTTTAATCATAATACTGTCATCACCATTTGCTTATGGAAAAAGTGAGTGATGAATCTATGCAACACAGATTCCTTATGTAAAATAAGAGTAATAGTAAATCATATCTACTCATAGAATTCTGAGGATTAACTATAATTATAGACACATGCACACACACAATTACAGTGGTTACCTCAGTTCCTGGCACATAATAAATACATGTTACTTTGGCTATCATCATCTCCCTGATGATAGCCAAAGTATCATCATCTTACTTTGGCTATCATCATCATACATTTACATCCTAATGTATCCTTTTTCATCCAACGTGGTAGACAAAAAGAAATGGACTTGGTCTTGAAAGTCTTAGAATACGTAAATCAGAAAGGTTGATAGCATTGGATTAGCAAAAGACTTAAGAATGTTAAAGTATATGAGAGACGGTCACTGTTATGTCTGTGATGGGCTAATGGAATAGTATGTGGTAGAGAAGGCTACAAATGTCATGAGCATACAAATCATCTGGAATGTTAATGGATAACCTCATCTTGTGAAGCTGTGCATGCAAATAGAGTTAGAGTGCAGAATAAACTGACATTTGTTGTACTGTTCCTTTTGAAGAATCTCATCTTATTCTTAAAGAGGGGCCCATGGCAGGTTTCCTTATCAGGAGCTCTGGCTAGTTTCCTGAAAGTGAGAGAATTTGAGATGGGATGGGGAAGCTGCAAGCTCAAGATGCAGCTTTGTTTAGTGAGTCAAGGTTTGTGAACTAAAAGATAAACAGCCAGTGAGTCAATACTAGTTCTCCCACTATGTTCTTTGGCAAGCTGTTATGTCTCTCTGAACCTCCAGAACCTCATCAGGGAAATGAGAACAATAATAGGGCTTATCTCTCACTGTGTGTGTGTGTGTGTGTGTGTGTGTGTATGCAACAAGCCACAGCACTTAACTCATTGCTTGGCCTGCAATATTCAATAAATGTCTATCATAAAAATCATGACTGTAGCTCCAGATAGGTATAGTTTTAGCACTTGGAGCTCTCAAAACCCTTACTCGAAATTACTTTAGTTCTATCAGTGGCCTCTGCAGATTCAACTCAGCCCCTAAGCCCTTGTTCTGATGACCTACAATGGTGTAGTTCTCTAGCTGATTCTTTTTTTTTAAATCTCTCTCTTTCTTTGGCTGTGTTGGGTCTTCGTTGCTGTGCATGGGCTTTCTCTAGTTGTGGTGAGTGGGGGCTACTCTTCGTTGCAGTGTGCAGGCTTCCCTTTGTGGCAGCTTCTGTTGTTGCAGAGCATGGGCTCTAGGCATGCGGGCTTCAGTAGTTGCAGCACGTGGGCTCAGTAGTTGTGGTTCACGGGCTCTGGAGCGCAGGCTCAGTAGTCGTGGCTCACAGGCTTAGTTGCTCTGAGGCATGTGGGATCTTCCCAGACCAGGGATCAAACCCATGTCCCCTGCATTGGCAGGCGGATTCTCAACCACTGCGCCACCAGTGGTGGGAAGTACCTCTATAGGTGATTCTGATGCACAGATTCTCACAGAGAATATGTGCTTGGTTTTCCAGCCCAACATAGTACAGCCAAGAATCTAGCTTCCAATTTGGCAAGACATTCTATCCAAACCTCTGTTTCCTCATCTTGAAGATGTGGATAAACTATTATCCACCTGTAAGACAGGGATAAACTCTTATCTCCTTGGATGATGTTATAGGCTAAATTGTGTCCCCCTAGAATTCATATGTTGAAGTCCTAACCTCCAGTATGTCCGCATATTGGACATAGGGCCTTTAGAGAGGTATTATTAAGGTTAAATGAGGTCATAAGAGTAGGGCACTAATCCAGTATGACTGGTCTCCTTATCAGAAGGGGAGGGGATACCAGAGATACATGTGCACAGAGAAAAAGCCATTTGAAGACACAGTGAGCAGGTAGCCACCTGCAAGCCAAGGAGAGAGGCCTCAGGAGAAACGAAACCTGCCGACAGTTCAATCTTGGACTTCCAGCTTACAAAACTGTGAGAAATTAAATTTATGTTATTTAAGTCATCCAGTCTGTGGTACTTTATTATGGCAGCCCTGGCAGACTAATACAGATGAAAATAAGAATCAAGGAGGTAATGCATATATAACACTGTGCTTGAAATAATACATTTTATCAGTGTTGTGCAAAGGAATTTTACACTTGCAAATGGTGAAAAACAAACAAGAAACCTAATGTTCCACATAGATAATTTGTAGAAAAAGCAGACAAATTATGAAAGAAGGCTGCAAAGATCCAAGGATTGTATTCAAGGAGATGCGTTTAAATAGGTCAAAGATGAGAATCTAGGATAATAACTGAGGATCTAAGGAATCTTGTATATTAAAGTATAAAAATTGGATGAGGGGGCAGAGTATTCCCTGGCCTTGCCCACTTATAGATAGAATAAGTATTTGGGTGCCTTTTCATCTTTTCAACGTAAAATAAATATTTCACTACCCCTGCTTTTTTATGTTGTTTTATTACTCCCTGGGGATGAAAGATTACTTCCTTTAAGATATTTATGACGACTATGAGTATTTATAACCTTGGAGGCATTCCTAAATCTCCACAAGTGAAACCTATGCTCTCACCTCGTCACATCTATGAACTCAGCCCAGTGTGAAACTAAAGGCAATCTCTAGCTCCAAGAGGATCCTATTTGATAGTGGTAGAGATTGAGACTAGAGCAAGAATCCAGCCACAGCTGGTGAGAACAGTCACCACAGGCCAACTCTTCATCAGTGATGATTGTAATCACAACACAGTTAGCAGGCCAGAATAGCAGCATCATTGACCTCCCTGGGAAGGGAAATGGAGTTGGCATCCCATTATGGGGGATGAAACTAGACTTGCATTTAGCCTCCAGGGGGCGCTAGGGAGGCATGTTTAAGCCATTTCCTATGCACCGTTTGAAAGGTTCCATTACTATTCTTTCTGCCACCCCTTATCACCACCAATTCCTCCCAAATCTTAGAAGCTCTAGGGAGATAATACAGTACAGTGAAAAATATCTGCACTTCTGAAAGGTGTGTTCAACTGTTAGCTCTTTTCCAACCAAATGCAACTTAACTAGGGTAATTTAAAATACACAATCTCAATTTTCTCATCTTCAATTTCCCCAGAATGTTACTCTGAGAATTAAACGAAGAAAAGCTTATTTTATTTTTTCCAAGATTTAATACTTTCAAAGTAAATTTTAAAATAGCTACAATATTCAAGATTGTTCTAGATTTTATTTAACCAACTTAGGAGTTTCCAGATTAATGACGCAGAATTTTTGCTGTATAAGACAGTTGTTGGCATGCGTCAATAACCATTGTGTGGGCACTATCTCCTCTCCATGTCTCTTATGTCAGACATCTGCTAATATCTTTCCTTCAACTTACATTCCAAACCACTTTCCAGAAACAGTCTTCTCTCCCACAACATAAACCATCATAACATGCATTTTAGTGTGGCATGATTGCACCCTCCAAAATTAATGTCTGACACTAGCAATAACCAAAGTGTCAATTCCTGTTAACAATCTATGCCTTGGCAGATTTTTGTCAATCCATTAATAATGTGTGTAATTGATAGCAACAGAGAGAGGCCACTGCTGTTAATTCACTGCTGATTACAGATGATTATTAAGGGTGACGGTAGTGGATATTTTTCTCCTTGTCAATCAAACTTTAGTATTTCAAAATTACTTATATTAGATAAGGAAAAGAACACAATATAAAGTTCTGGAAATTGACTTATATTTAAAGTAAACCTTTATGGAGTATTCACTTTATGTTAGGTACTGGGCTATGTACTTTGCTTATCTTCCTTAATCTTTACACTAACAATCTGGGACATGTTTCACTCTCCTGCATTTCAGGACTTCTATATTATATATGATTCAAGAAGCGATCCCTAAAACCTTTGAGAAATACAGGGCTACGTTTTAATTTATTGCCCAGGGTCTCATACTAGAAACAGGGTATCACTTACCTGATAGTCCTTAACCTGAAACCTCTGCAACAGTTTCCTTGCTGGCAAATAGAATTCACACATTCGAGGTAAAAAAATAAAAGATCCTCAACATTCTCAGACTCCCTTAAAGTTAGGTATATTCACATTAGCACATTAAAAGGCTTTTAGAAATTCTGCTCTAGGGAAAACTTGCTTATGTAGTTTAACCCAAGTATTTCCAAACTTAATAGACCAAGAAACACCATTGTCATATAATGCCCATAGACAATCCATGAAACAGAGATTCTTCACTTCACACTTTGGAAAATAGTGATCTCAATCCATGAGATGACAAGGAGTAAAATCACATTGACATGCAAATAAACATCTAGTTACACGTAAGTAAAATATTCAACATTGTCACTGTGACAAAATTTTCAAATTAAGAACCTTAGAATGTTTTTATAATGATAAAATTCTGTTGTTTGAAGAATCTTCAGAGCCCAAAATTACTTTCCAGACCGAATGTTCATCTGTTGTAGGAAGTGGTAGAGAAAAGTGGCTTAGAGAATGGGATTCCACAGTCAGAGAGGCTTGGATTCAAATCCTGAGTGTAACACTTGCTGAATGGCTTTAGGAAAGTTACAGCACCTTTCAGAGCCTAATTTTTATTGATTTCTCTTCTGTTTCTTTTTTCTTTTTAATCTGAAAATAGACACCTTAGTACAATAGTTCCAATTTATTGAATTGCTGAGAAGATCAAAGAAGGCTAAAACAATCCTCTGTACATAACAAGCTTCCAACAGGGTTAGCTCCAATTACAATACATCCGTCAGCAGCAGCACCAATGATTCCCAAGTAATAACAGAACCATGAAGACCAAGGAGAAGTGTCTGGACACAGTGAAATAGAGACTAGAGAGCCTTGTTATTCCTTGAGTAAAGTACTGCCTTTGAGAAGAAAAAAAAGTGCCACATTTTATAAAGACGAAACTGGGTAGTTTAATTAGGGAAAATAAGACAAAGCAACGAGTAAAGATTTCACTGGGGAAATGGAGGCAGGCCAGGCAGAAACAAGAGCTTGGATTACATTTTCAATAACCTAAAAATGGAAAGGAAAGGTTGAGACTGATGTGTTGCTGTCCTGTTTTCTTCTTTGATGAAAAAGATTTTTTTTAAGATTCCAGGATGCAAAGATAGACCATCAAATTCATTCACACATACATATTTTATTTTTTTATAAAAAGCAATCCCACTGATATGCTTATAAAAGCAGATATGCATTATAGTGACTGTTGTGAAACTGCCAGGCTGTCATGGCCTCTGGTAGTTCCATTTGCATGCTAATGAAACAAGAGGCCAGATGCCGCTAATTACAACCCAGTCACTCTGTCCAACACCCCACAACCAACTGCTAGTGAATGGACCTTGTCATTCCATTATGCAAATGATACTTAGGAAGAACAGGAATAAATTCTAAATAGTGGCAACCAGAGCCATATATTGGCAGGAGGTAAATTAATAAATATATTCAAGAAATGGAAATTAAAAATTATTATTCAACACAATGTTAATCATGGCTGAATAAATATGGAATAGCACAACTCTTTTTCTTTCCCCCAGTGTCTTGTATAATAGAGTAAAACTTCCAGTAACTTGCTAAGGTATATAGTCAAGTGTATTTCCAGAAAGCATCAATTAGGTTGCTGAAATGAGGGTTAAATTTTCTTAATACACTTATGCTGTTTCTTCTTAATGAAAAATAAAACAAAACAAGATGCCAAAAGGGTGTTTTCCTTCCTGTGGTTATCAAGTTATTCTATCAAAACTGCATGCCATTATCAAATAACTAGTTAATAAGGAGGAAGAAAGACATCAGTATATTTGTTTCTGGTGGTTTTTGATATTGAACTCTTAAAGACTATCGTTCTCACGCCATGTTTTTGTTTAGTTTTTTTGTTGTTGCTATTGTTTTTTACAAAATAAATGTGAATAAGGAAGTAATCTGTAGAATTGAAAGAAGATGGGTTTGGATGGAAAGCATATATATTTAGACTATAGATAAATTACTTGTTATTCGAGGAAGTTACTTCAATTCTCCAAGCTTTAAAATTCTCCAAGATTTAATTCCCGCCTCTGGTAAATCAAAGTAGCAATATCTACTCCTAGACTCATTGTGCTAACCAAATGAGACAATGTGTAACACCCAGCCCTGTGCTTGCAACATAATAGGTGTTCGAGAAATAGTAGCTACCACTTTCCATTACACATTCATGGCTTTTCTAAACTCTCCTCCTGTACAAGCTGTGTGTCGCTTAAAATACTTTAACCTCTGTTTCTTTATTGTCAAATAAAAGCTTTGGATTCAGTGGTGTCTAAGTGCCCCTCTTGCTCTGATTTTTTAGAACTACATGGAGTAAGTAAGAAGTCAAGAAGTACTTGAAAACAAAACCATTCAAAACACGTGTTTTCTGTGCTGGTTTCAAAGCAGCTTACCTGGAAGTGCACTGAACATAGCAGCCAAATGTTAAGGCTAGGAAATCAGCCTCCCCAAAGATTGCCTTAGAGGGATATGTGAGCGGAGATCAGTTCTCCCCAAGGCAATGTCGGTATCATGGCATCATTTTGCATGAAAATCACAATGAGAGTTTAAAATATATTTTCCACATCTCTGTTAGCAGCCTAATCCTCTCATGGAACATTTCACAAACTCCCAATTGATTGGACTTCTCATTTTGTGACCGTATATTCCATATTTTTTTAGCAGTTTCTGATTGTTTGCATTCTAATCCGTAATTAAGGTAATTTGTTACATGTTTAACCAGCTGCGATGAATAAATCATGCCTTCTGGCATTTAACTTTTACATTAATTCACAAAAATAAGATTTTATCAGACCAGGTATTGTGACTATATTCTCAGAAATCCTCTTTGGCTCTCTAGCCTACCTGGGCTCTAAAAGAGTCCACGAGAATTCTTACTTGGAGAGGTTCCTTTAAAACAAATGGCACTAATAATAAAAATTTGAATGGAATCCCCCAGTCCTTCACAAGATTGGTGGATGGCATTTAGCTTTTGTGTTGGTTTAGGTGATTCATGTGTTCAACCCCAACCCTTATGCCAGCTGTCCCAATCAATCTTCACAAGAACTGTGGCCCTTAGTAGGTATTCAGCAAGTCCAGACTGGATAAACACCTCAGTGAAGTGTGCAGGTGTTATATTCTCAAGATAGTAGAATTAGGACTCAGAAATGATGACTGATTCCCCAAGACCAAATGGTCCCTAAATAAGAGAGTCAGGATCCAAATCCAGATCTTTTTCTATTCCAATCCCTATGTCTATACCAAGGTGTTACACCAACTCTGTCATCCCTGAGCTGCTTCTGTTTCTTATTCTTTACTTAAAACAGTTCCTTGGCATTGCAGTGGTGGACAAGTAAGTTTGAGTGTCTTTCAGTGCTTCTCTACTTTGGGGAGAACTTGCTTGAGAAATCAGTGAACACAGGGAAAGTTAAAAGGAAAAAATCTTAATAGCAGCTAGGATGGACAGTAAGTGATGTTACACAGAAGTATTTATTTGAGTCTGATAAAAGATTTTTAGATGTAGACTTACTGTGGAAATTAGTATTTCCACCTCTAAAGGGAGCTAAATCAAAAGGCTCCAGTTTACTACACCTAGAGAGAATGATACATAGAAATGGAGAAGAGGATTAGCTAAAGATGACACACTCAGAGTGACAACGACAGCAGACAGAAAACTGGAAGGGCACCAGAGAGACAAGACATTCCCTTAGAAATAAGTGATTAGCAGCATTTTTCAGAGCATATTAATGTAAGATGGAGTATCCTTAAATAATTGATGAAAAATAAGCTCTTAAAGTGAACTACAGAGAAGTGTTTAAAAGAATATAGCTTTTGGAATTATACAGATTTTAGTATGAATATTAATTCCACTTTTAGAAGCAATTTGAATTTGATCAAATTAATCTTTCTGAGTGTTTCTTTGGGTGGAAAATGGAAATGATAATAACTAATTGAAAGGATTGTTGTGAAGGTTAAATGGTATACTGCATGTCAGACTCTTTGCCATGTGCCTAAAACAGGAATAGTGTACAATAAATATTTGCTGTTATTCATATTTCTACTAACAGCCTAGCAAACACTAGGAATTTTATGCAAATAACTAACAGGTTTGGGGAAAAAAGTTATATTAGCAAAGATGACTGACAGAAAGAAGGAAAAGAGTAAACCAGAGAAGATTACCTCAACAGAAAGCGAGTTTGTTTTTGATTTTTGTTTCTTTGTAAGCCTGAGTAAATCTGTGTTCACTTAGTTAAAGTGGGTGAGAGAATCATTAGGTATAATGTCAGAAGATTTCTGGATGAAGTAGAAGTAAAAATCCTAATATTGTCAGAGAAGGCTCCACAGAGAAACCTTAAGTAGGCATAAATACAACTCTGGAAATGAAGGGCAAGTACGGACAAAGACTTTTCTCTGTGAACAAGAAGACCTGGTGTGCACCTAGTTCCACTTCTGTAGTTCAGCAGCTGTGCAAGTCACTACAAACTAGTTAACCTTTCATGATTCAATTTCATGATCTGTGATATAAAGGTAATGCCTATATCTTAAGATGGCTGAGAGTACTAAATATGATAAAGTTAATAAAATCCTTAGCATAGACATTCATACATAGAAAGTGTTAGACAGGTATTAGCTAATTTGATGATTGTGATGATTAAGGTGGAACTGCACCAAATTTTAGCAGTCTGTGGCTTTGATTCTTTCAATTCCTGCATTACAAATGGCCTATGGGTCCCACTGGGAATTTCCAAATATTTTGGAATCTGCTCATATTTCATGGGTGCCAAGAGCCAACCTCTCTAGAAACTTCTCACAGCCTCTGTGCTGGCTTAACAATTCCACTATAAATTGGAATTTAGTCCTTCGTGACCACAGAATAATCTTTTGAGACAGCTGGTTTCAGAGGCAAAAACAAACACATCTTTAATGAATCAATCAGTTCTGTGCTTCTAAGACTACACCTGAGGGAGAAGAGGATGCTTCAATTCCAGCAGCCTCATCAAGGGTAATGTTGTCCACTTAATGGAAATGTAACTGCTCCTCATTCCTCTTTTCATTAAGTCAATCCACAACTTGGACATCTCATAGCAGTGATCCACAAATTTATAAGAAAAGATGTCTCTTGCTGAGCTGAGAGGCCACTAAAGCCCAGACTCAGTGTTTACTCCTGAGTGCTGTAAGTATCCCTCACATTAGAAAATTCTGTGCAAAAACTCCCAGGAAGCCATTGGTTGTTAGGGCACAAAAAAAGGAGAAACAAAATCTCATCCTGTACCTTCACCCTTCACAGCAGAGAGCTCACAGAGCAGCTATCCAGCTAGAAATGTTAATAACTACTTTCTCTTCTCTTACCAGCTCTGTTTTACATACGTTAGCTAATTTAATCTTCACTGCTAACAATGCACTAATTATTATCCCTGTTTTATGGGTAAGGAAATTGCATCTCAGAGGTTAATTGACTTGTTCAAGGCGGCACAGGTGGTAAATGGCTAAGCCTACATTGTCAGGTTTTACCTTCGTGAATGAGATCGTCAGGAATACGAGTACCTATATTATAGAACAGAGGTTGGCAAATGTTTTCTGTAAAGGGCTGGATGGTAAATATATTAGGCTTTGCATGCCATATGGGATCTGCTGCAACTACCCAACTCTGCTATTGTAGGGCAAAAACAGCTGTAGACAATATAGAAATAAATAGGCTTGGCCATGTTCCTACAAAACTTTATTTACAAAAGCAGGCAGTGGGCAGATTTGGCTCTCAGGCTCACCCCTGTTATAGATAATTAAGGTGTTTTTCAGGCAACTGGGGTTTTGATAATGGATTTATCACTAACCTATTACTTGACTTTTTGGATAAGTCACTTTTTTTGAAGGCCTTGTTTCATTGTCTCTAAAATAAATTAAATCATTTAATGTGCCAGCTAAAACTTGGCACTTGCCATCTGCCTCTACAAGGATCAGGTCACTAGCCACTGCAGCCGCTGACCTTCAACACAACCTGAAAGGAGTTCAGGGTGGAGATCAGGAATGAGGCACTCTGTGCTCTGGGAAAAAACTGGCAGAATAGGCCTTCAGAGAGATTATTTTCAGATTTTAAGAGCCTAATTTCTTAAATCTTCTCATATCCAGAAAAGCACTAAAATCATTAACGGTGACGTATGTTCCCAGCAACTAGCAGCAAGCCTTTGCCTACATGTGTGCTTGATGACATCATCCCCTTTTGCTAAAATCATATGTAGACTGACCTGGCCCCTGTAAGGTCCGCTGGCCCGGGTGAAAGGAGGTCCGGGGGGGTGGGGGGTAAGAGAAAACATCGACCAGTATGAGGAAGGAGAGGCATTGGGACATAACGACCTCACCTGTTCTGGGAATCAACAAGAGACTCTAATTTCCTGCCCAGAAAACAATGGGGCTGACGGGAAGGGAAAATGGGCTTATGCCCCACAACAGACCAACCAACACCCGGCCCTACTGTATCCTCACCAAATAAGGAATTACCCCATGAAGCAAATCACCCCCGCCCCCCTGCAAACCACCCTTCCCTTACACCCCAGTAAAAATCTCCCACGCCCAGGACTGGGCGCGACTTCTCTGGCCCCTTTCTCTCGGACCAGTGAACCTCGCCCGGGAGCGCTCCCTAGTAAAGCTCACTTGAAGCTTTCCTGTTTCGCGGTGCCGTTCGTTAAGATCCGACCTTACAGCCCCTACCTCTTTGGAGCAGTTCCTCAGAGCTATCTGAAATGCTGTCTCCAGAGCTATCGTCCTCATTTTGCCCCCAGTAAAACTTAACTCAAAACTTCCACATTGTGCATTTTTTTTAGTCAACAAATGTGAATGATGAACCAGTGACACTGATACATAGGTTTCATGACGGAGATTGGTCTGTTTTCTTCAGTGCCAAATCTCCTGGAGCCCAGAATAGTGGCTAGCAGGTGAAAAGTGCTCAGATAATGGTTGAACTAATTAATAAGCTAAATTAAATATTAATATATGTATTAGGTTTCGAATGTAGGGCCTGACACAAAGTAGCTGCTCTGACATGGAAGGTCGTCTGTATAACTGGCTTCTGGTATTTTCATCTATATGGTCTAAGCAGAGGCATACAGGAATAAAGACACACGTAGAGAATGGACTTGAGGACATGGGGAGGGGGAAGCTGGGACGACGTGAGAGAGTAGCAGTGACATATATACACTACCAAATGTAAAACAGAAAGCTAGTGGGGAACAGCCTCATAGCACAGGGAGATCAGCTCGGTGCTTTGTGACCACCTAGAGGGATGGGATAGGGAGGGTGGGAGGGAGGCGCAAGAGGGAGGGGATATGGGGATATACGTATACATATAGCTGATTCACTTTGTTATACAGCAGAAACCAGCCCAACATTGTAAAGCAATTATACTCCAATAAACAGGTAAAAAAAAACATACATACCCAGACAACAGGCCTTAACAGGGACTGTCCCAGCCAAGTTCAGTCGCAGAATCAGCTTATGTCACAGAATCAGCTTATGTCTGTTTATGTTCCAATTTAATTTCTGCATTGCCTCCAAATGCCTTGGGTTTTTTTTTTGAGATTTATTTATTATTTATTTATTTTTGGCGGCGGCGTCTTAGTTGCTGCATTTTGTTGCAGCACACGGGCTTCTCTCTAGTTGTGGCGTGCCGGTTTTCTCTTCTCTAGTTAAGGAGCATGAGCTCAGTAGTGTGCAGCATGTGGGATTTTAGTTCCCTGACCAGCGATGGAACCCGTGTCCGCTGCATTGTAAGGCGGATTCTTTACCACTGGACCACCAGGGAAGTCCCTCCAAATGCCCTTTTAAACACTACTGAAGCTCTCCAGCCTTTACAGACCCAGGCATTATCTTCAGAAGGAGCATGAGAAAGGAGAAGAAAACTGAAAATTTTAGCATTTATCCATAAGAAAGTGAGTTACTTGAAAAAACATATTTTAAACTCAGAAGCAACTGGAGCTCTTTCAATTAGCAAGATAAAATCTCCTTTTCCATCTCCAACAACACAGCAGGAATGGAGGCACCAAAAAAAAAAAAAAAGCAAAAGAGGTTGTTACAAAAAGTAAAGATGCATTTACTTTGCTAAATACTAATGTGCAAATTTCTACCCCTCTACAGTTCCTTCTCGCTCTAATATTTTATCATCTCTATGTGTGACAGACCCCTATGGCCAATGAATTACAACGCAAATGAGTACCAAATTCTTAGCTGGCACCTGAACAGGAACTCAGTCAGAGACACTTATGTCCAATGTGTACTTAAATCTATTGTCCTTAATGAATAAGCCTCGGTGTGCATTTCCATTACAAAAGTAGCAGACCTACCTTCCTTTCAATATTACAAGGCCAATACCTGCGAAAATGAACAAAGGATGTTTAAAGACATAGGGTCTGAAAGCTTCTAAAAGCCACATAGTGAGATATTAAACACAACTTCAGAGGATTCTATTTCAAAGGGAAGATCATGTCTGAAGCATTTTTTAATACCATTTTAACTGTGAAAACAAAGAGAAACAAAACTCCTTGGAGAAGTTTTTGCTGAAAACCCAAGCCACAGACCCTTAGCAAATGTTCCCACAGTAATTAATGAGCCCCTAACAAGTGTTGTAAGGACGGTGGCAGGAGAGGGACATAGTCCATTTGCTCTGATTCAGAGATTTTTATGACCATCATTAAGTGAAGATGGGCAAGTAACTATGTCGAGCAGGATGAATCCCCCACGCACAACTTTGTGATGCAAAAGTCTAAGCAAACCCATGAAAGACAGAACGCTTCAAATCAAATCAAATCAAATCAAATGGGAGGAGAGGGTCTTGTTATTTTTATAATAATTTCTTAAAGCACAGAAAATGATTCAAACACCTCTGAATTATTATATCTCACAAGTAGAAGACAGATTTTGAGAAAGATAATCAAAGGAAAAATTTTGATAATTTTACCTTCAAATATTTTAGGCATCTTGGAGCAAGGTTTGCATATTTTGCTAATGCAAGACAATAACCCCATTTTAAATGTTTATCCACCACTTGTCTATAACTCAGGCTATAATGTTCAGAAAAGCGGTTGATACAGAGGAATTTATATATTTAAAATTTATTATAAAGAAATAAATGTTCTTTTGTGAAGTAATTTTTCTGCTCCCTTCATTCAATAGTAATCCATCTTCACCAACTCTATTAATTCGGTCACTTATTTTATGATAATTGGTCACAAATACTATTTGATGGAACTGGCTGGTATTTTTATCGTCTGAACCTGCTTGATACAAACTTACAGTTGGCTTCAGTGTTCAGAAATAAACCCAAAGGGCTTCCCTGGTGGCGCAGTGATTGAGAGTCCGCCTGCCGATGCAGAGGACACAGGTTCGTGCCCTGGTCCGGGAAGATCCCATATGCCGCAGAGCGGCTGGGCCCGTGAGCCATGGCTGCTGAGCCTGCGCGTCCAGAGCCTGTGCTCCGCAACAGGAGAGGCCACAACAGTGAGAGGCCCGCGTACCGCAAATAAATAAATAAATAAATAAACCCAAAGATTAGGTAGCACAAGGAGATGACTGTTTTATGTAAGGAGGAGCTTTTCAATTCTTTTTTTACTCCACACTCCCCACTGCGAGGAGTAACTCTGACATGAACACCAAGCTGTCCACTCATTCAAGTTTATTAGGGTCTAATAATGTTCAAGCACTGTGTTATGTGAAAATATGATGATGATGAATCATCCCTCCCATTTGGCTCTTACAGTCCAGTAAGGGAGATATCTATTAATCAACTTCTCAGAGTGTTGCAGATTATAGAGTGTATTTCTCCTTAAGATGGAGGATTTAACATTTTCTTTCTTAATGCACTAAATAAACATTACTGAGAAACAAAATACCTTATAAGAATGCTTCTAATTCTAGTAATCACTGTGTATCAATTATTCAGGAAAAAAGGAAAAATACATGGCTTTTTACGTTATGTTATTTTGCATGTGCAAGGTGGGTTTTTGGAGGAATATTACTATTGGATTTTTCTAATGACCAACTGAATGAGTAAGGTATCTTATCTGATATTACTTGAGAAAATAGAATTAGTTTCACCAAAGGGCTAATGCTTAGAGATTCATTTCTTTATCTTAGTTCTTACACCCAATCCATTTTCCTAACATAGATACTGTTACATATAATTGGCCAAGTTTCTAAACAGAGAATAAAAGTCAATACATACATTTCCAAGGTAGTCATTTAGCTACAATTATTTTAGACATTTTTCTATATACAATAAACCATTTTTTTCTATGTACAATAGATTTGAGAGCTATGATACACCTTGCCACTTACTATGTTCATTTTTCCAAACCTTTGTTCCACTTTTCACAAAATGAGTTTCTACCTCAAAAAGTCATGGTAAGGTACCAGTATGAGATTATACATTCTATATCCTTAGAACCACAGTACAACACACACGGTAAAAATATCAGTAATGTGGATTTTGTGTTGTTCTTGTCATTTTTTTTTTTAATGAACTAAGGTTTTAGTTTGCAGAAAATAGTCAGAGTAGTGTTACATTTCTTTGCAACAATGAACCTGTTAGTGTGTGTTTAGTAAAATTACTCTTGATTTGGTATTCCAAAGTTTTCCAGCTATCCACATCAAACTTGATCAATTTAAAGGGGTCTTTTATGACTATCCTTTTCACAGTATGCAGAATAAAGATATCCCTTAGATTAAAAAATATTTATATGAGCTTGTCGTGATTTTATAAGTTGATCTTATTTGCTATCAATTATTTTAATCAATGAATGCTGCATGAAATAATCTGTTGAAAATAGGTACACATATATCTATTTCATTTAAATTAAAATTTGGCTTATTAGTAAACATAAAAATGGAGGGCCCAGATTGATTTTGGTCAAAGAAAGTTTAGAAAGCCAGTCCTTTTGTTTAAAAAAAAAAAAAAAAAAGCAGGGCATAGAGTTATGTCTTTGTCACATTCTGTTACCCAAGATAAAGCTGGGTCACAAAAATCTGAGGACATTTTGGAATAGTTCTCTTGATCCCTTCCCCTGCACCCACTTTTCCCTGCCACATTCACAGATAACTCTCTACATATTTATAGTCTGAGAGAGGGAAACACTCTCCAAGAGATAATTTCAATCACACATTGGTGGGCAGTAAATGTTATCAATGCCAATCAGAAGTATATGTCAAAAATGCCACCTTCTGTCTTAGTAAAAGCTGACTTAGCAGAAACATGAAATTTAGGGCAAGTAAGGATTCTTGTTTCATTGTCCTATTTTCAGTAAGAAATGGAATTTAGGACACCTCATGATTCTCCCTTCTGTCCTATTTTATTGTATCTATGTTTATTCATATTCAGCAAAAGGAATCCCACTTTTAGCCTTTGGTTTCTTCATTTCAAAAAAGTATTTTCCCAAATTAATTATTTTAATCTTAAAATGAATACATCTGGTTAAAGATCTCAACTTGTCAATGTTATTAAATTTAACATTCTTTTTTTTTTTTGGTAACATTCATTTTTTATACCATCATTTTAAATGATATTCTCTGGAATTAAGAGCCATTAGATTTACATATAAATGGCCTTGAATGAAAGTGTTATATACAGATGTATATAATTTTATTAGGGTTTCAATTCAGCCAAGGAATCAGATTTTTAAAAACCTGCATGAGTTCACATTTATTTAAAACTGGATAGCATACATTGCATTAAATTTTACAGTAAACAATTTTTAAGCTTAAAAATGATCCAATGTTTCTGTAAACTCTGAAACTGACTTTCAAATAATGCTGACCATGAATTTTATACAGTAATCAATTAGTTCATTTTTTAAAAAAATTTGTTTGATTCTCTTCCGTGATCTAGTCACCGTCAGGGCATCAACGTTGGACCAAATCCTTTTCATGGTGCCATCTTTCTTCTCTCTCTTCTGCCTCCCTCTTCCACTTGTAAGACCTATGTGATTACTTTGAGCTCAGGCAGGTAATCAACATAATCTCCCTGTTTTAAGGTTATCAGATTAGCAAACAATTCCATTACCTTAATTTCTCTTTGCCACGTAACCTAGCTCTGCAGTTTCTAGGAATCAGCAGTGGACATCTTTGGGAAGCCATTACTCTGCCTCCCACAGTCATAATTTATTACCCTTTTACATGAATTGCTAATAACTTTTAAGACTATATGTTTCTAGGATTTTAAGGCATCTTTTTCTATAATTGTATTTTCTTGCATATATTTGTCATGTTTTAATTTCAGAGTTATGTTCACTTCATGAAACAATTTGGTGGTATTAGACCCCTAATATGTTTTTTTAAACTATTTTTTTTTAAAACTATTTTGTCTAAGTTTGGCATCATTTGTTCCTTAAATGTTTGGTATAATTTGCCAGTAAAACCATTCTGGACTGGATGTTTTGTTTGTGTGCATCTTTTTAATAATTACTTCAAAAATTGTATTGTATAGAGACCCATTAAAATATCCTCTTTATTTTTGAATCACTTTTGGTAAGTTTTGCTTTTTAAGGAATTCTCCCATTTTATCCAAGGGGTTCAATTACTATATAAAATATTTATAATATTTATAATATTTTCTTATTATCCTTATACTCTGCAGGATCTGTAGTGATATCAACTCTTTAAAACCTATTATAAGTAATTGGCTCTCTCTCTTTCTGTTCTTGATCAGTCTTGATAGGGGTTTATTAATTTTATTAAGCTTTGTATGTGGATTGCAGCTTTTCTCTATCGTCGTGTCTGTGTTTCATTAATTTGTGTCTTATGTTTACTGACTTAATTTTCCTTTTATTATATAAACATCGAAAGGTCTAAATATCCCTATAATCTCTGCCCTAGCTCCACCTCACAAATACTGAAGTGTTTTCATTGTCATCATTCTGAATTATTTTCTGATTTCCCTTGTATTTCTTGTTTGACCTTTGGAATATTTAGAAATGTGTTGTTTAATTTTAAAATAAATAGGAGCTTTTATAGACATTTAATTCTAATGTAATTAATTAGTCAGAAAAAGAACACTTGGACTTTTTTGAGCATTCTTCATGGTCCACCTTACACATGGTGAATATTTCACGTCACACTTGAATATAAAGTGTATTCTACATTTGTTGACGTAATTTCCCATATATATCAATTACTTAGAGAAAGAAAAGATCATTTACCCCAATACCTCCCAAATTTATTTTTGGCACGAAATCATTTTTCTCTCCTTAGAGCTCCAATGAACTTTCCTTAGTATGAACGTTTCCCAGGACTTACTTTGAGAAGCACTGTCCTAGTTAGAAGTGAAATCCTCCTTTTTCTGGAACTCTCATACTAGTCACTAGATCATTCAACTTTGGGGTTTCCTTCAAATGGTGGGATAGAAACAGGACACCTATCCAGCACACAGGTCAATGAATCAGTCTGCACACATCAACATCTGCTTCCTTTTTGACATTCCTGGGAATTTCAAAATTATACATAAGAAGAATGACTGAAAATAAAACATCATATAACCAAAGCATATTTAGAGATAAAATGAATTATAAGTTTATATATATTTATAGTTTTATTTAACAATACATATTATTTAAAGCAGTTCTTAACACATTTAACTATTTTTAGCTCTGATAACTTTGCATTAGCCTCCTTCCTCAATGTTCAGATTTAAATACCGTAAGAAAAGTAAAAGTGAAAACAACCGTGAACTCAGGTGAAATTAATAAACAGAAGTTTTGACCTAAAAGAACATTTAGAGGATTTTAAAAAATTAAAATAGCTAATTAATTTTGACCTAGCTATCATACATTGCCACCTTTTCCTGTTCTTTTTTAGTTAGTACTACGGACGAAAATAATAATTATTATATAAAATATCTCTTTTTTAAATTACACATTACCGGGTAGCACCAAAATTCTAATAAATAAACTCCATTAAAATATGGTATTTTCCTTCTTCAAATAAATGTCACTTGCATTTGTTGGGGAAAAAAAAGGTTATTCAAAATAAGTATGCTGTATTTCTTTAAGGACTCAAAAACTTAAGTTTGCACAAAAAACTTGTGTTCATTTTTTTCCTAGAATCTATTTTTTCCATATTTTGAAAATGGAAAACTGTTGGCCTATTATCAATCTTGTTTTCTTTACTATTTGTTTTAAATTTTAATAAGATTTTATTTAACTATAACCTACACACAAAAAGCCCTGCAAATCTTAAGTGAACAGCCAGATGAACAGCTGCTTCATAAAATGGAAACACCAATGTAAGCAGCACCCCAATCAAGAAACCCATTCCCAGTACCTCAGTCACTACCCCTTAGGCCCAAAGATACCTGACTTCTAATAAGATAGATTACTGTTGAACATTATAAAGATTAAAGGATATTAAACATACTCTTAAAACCATGGGTAATCATCAGTTAAATTCATTATACCTGGAACCTGCCTTCACTAGTCAAGGTCGTTTTAATGGTTGCTAGCAAAAACGCACACGCCCTCCAAGCCGCACTCAGCCTAAACGTGACGAACGCCGGAGCCGTTTGCCAGCTGCTTGGTGTCAGGTCTGTCTAATTTGAGTGGAGCCAGTTTAGACTGGATAGGACCGCCAATCCCCCAACTGGGCATGCTCGAGTCTCCGCTTTTTGAACCTGCAGCGACCCGTAGCTTAGTTACGCCTGCGCAGAATGACAACGAACGCGCCTTTTCCTTACGTCCAGTCACCTTTCTCGTTCCCCGCGTTCTTCACGCGTCAGGCCACGCTGCTTCTTCAGCCCATAAATACCCCTAGCCTTTTACGTTCCAGACGGTGAATTTGAGATTTCTTCTTCTTTCGTTTCGTCTCCTGGCTTGTTTTGGCTGCTTTGTGAATAAGGCCTCTTTTTGCCGCACACCTCGGCCTCTCTGTGTTTTGGCTTGCCGCGCAGCGGGCAAAACGAGTCCGGTTCGGTAAAACTCTTTGTTGTTTCCTTTCCTTCGCTTAATACTTAATTTGGTAGATTCACCCATATGGTGTGTAGTAGTAGGTTCTTGTCCTCATTGTTGTATGGTAGCTCATTGTGGAACACTTTTTATACAGTAATTGTCTATTAACAGAATTTCCCTCATTGTATCTATTCTCTTCATTTGAAGAGTTATAAGAAACAAGAGAATCTAAAATCAAAAGATTAGGTCAAAGTCTAATGCCAACAGTTTTCACAGGATTATGTGTAAAACACCAAATCTCTTCTTAGAACCTGGTTCATCATTCCTATCTCAGAGATTGAGAAAGAAAATCTAACAACATAATTCACAAATGGAGACCACTTTATTACTAACAGGCATGTTTAGTTACTATTATAATAATTATTATTTTTAGGTACAATGAATTTAATGACTGGAGACCGGAACTTATTTGCGTCTCCAATTTTACCCTGCCTGTTTAATAAAATAAATGGAAACAAATAGTTAAGTAATTTCCAAAAGGGTTAAGTAATTTTCTTCCGTCATTTGTTAATACAATACTAAGTTCACCACCCATGTGAATAAACCTTTTCAGTTAATTTTTTTTTTGCCATGCAGTGTGGATTGTGGGATCTTAGCACCCAGACCAGGGATTGAACCTGGGCCCCAGCAGTGACAGTGCCAGGTCCTAACCACTGGACCACCAGGGAATTCCCTTCAGTTAATCTTCTTACTATATATGAATTTTGTAAAAGTTGTATGACAACATGAATGCTCTGTTTATTTCGTAATTATTTATTGAGTTCCTACTGCGTAAGTCCTCTGTTAACACCTATTAAGCAGTCAGAATGTGTCCAGTTTTAATAAAAAATAAAACTAGTTTGTACCTGATATAGCACAATAAAGATTTAAAACAAAACAGTGTATTAGTATTGAAAGCAGAAGTTTTGGTGGTAATAATGAAATCAATCTCTCATCTTTTTATTCTACTCACTGTAAAATTTAGATAATTTTTAAACAAACAGGATATAATTGATTTTCTTCTCATATTAGAAAGCAGTCCTTGATGCTTGGGATAAGATGAAAAATAAAAGTGGAAGCAAAACCCAAATTTATTTGGTTCTAATGCATATACTTTTCCATAACAGATGCCAGTGCTGGGCAAAAGTCTTGATGAACACCCCAGCTGTGGATCTACCCTTCTTTTATATGCTGAAGGAAGGTAAGAGATTGGAATGAAGCATATTAGTGGAGGTGGTCAAAGGGACTATTTTCTTTGTAGAAAGGAAAAGGGATACAACTGATAGTAAAACAGGGTTAGTTAACTTTCTTGTTTCATGTAAGCTACTTTTTGTGTGAGTTTTACAGCTGTTTTTACTATAATCATCACAATCATTTTACCTTCTTTGCTTCAGTGTGTGTATTGATAAAATGATGATGATAGACCTTGTTTGTATACCTTCCTTTTTTTTAGTTTGTGTCTGTCAGTAGAACATGGGATATGGGTTTTACATTTAATGTGTTCCGTTATGGTTTGCATTGGTTCATAAGTTATCTACTTATTAATAAGAGGAGGGAAGAATTCTCCTCTTATGTAGGTAATACATATAAAGTATGAATTGGGCATCCTGAGGAAAAGTAGCTCGATGTCCCTGGGAAATTCACCTTTCTAGACCTAAAGAGAATAGGAAGAGGTGAATGAACTGGGGAAAAAAAATAAAAAACATGGCCACAGAATTAGGGGAAAATAATTCTGTATGAGAATATGCTATGAATAACTTCTCTATGAATCAACTTAAGGGTTTTATGTAATTTAAATGAGTTAATACAAGTCAAAAAGCTCTGTATACTCTGTATAAGGATGGCTATAAGCATGCATTCTGTATTGTAAAATCAGAGGTGAATTAGATTCACAGCCTACCACTTGTTAGCTTGCGATTTTTGGAAAAGTCTAGCTGCTCTGAGATTTTTTTCATTAAAGTAGAATACTAATGGATATTAATAGAATTTGTCACATCTGTTATTTTGGAGATTCAATGAGAAAATATGTAAGGTGCTTTTCATAGTGTCTGGAATATAGCAAGTGATTAAAATATAACCATTGGTAGTAAAAATGATGGTGTATGAGGGGTTGGTGCCAATCAAGTTCATTAAACCAGTAGTCTTTGCTTGGTACGTCTCTTCATTTGAACGAGTATCAGATAGGAGAGAATAGTTAATAGTAGTACTTTTTTTTTTTTTTTTCCCCAAATGGACATCTACCTTGGGTTGGGAACTAAAAATGTTTTATTCCCTCTCATTTGAAGCTCTCAAAAAATCATTTCCAAAGTCCAAGAAACTGCCCCACAACAAATAGCATCAGGAACAAGGTGTGCTAAATATCTGTGATTTATGTTCCAATTGATTGTGGCTCACTGTATAAGAAAGACAGGTGATATGCAAAGTAAAATATTTCTTATGGAAATAGTGATTATATGACTCAGTGTTTTTCTAGTTAAAAGTAACAGAAAACCTAAATTCATACTGTTTGATTAAAAAAGAAAAAATAAAGATAATCGAACCATTCAGAACTCATCTTTTGGGCACACTTTCCACTATTTTGTCTTCCCTTTCAAATAAGGCTCTCAAATGGGGTGGCAAGGCAGTCACCAGTTGCTCCCTTTTTACATCATCCAGTTCAGTGGGGGAAAAAAGTTTTCTTTCTTCCGACTTTAACAAAATTCCCAGAAATGTATCTCACTAGTCATTTTGGGACATTTTACCTATCCATGAACAAACAGTCCTGACTGGCTAGGCATGAACTATATCTCTTATTGCAAAGTGCATGCAGTAAACCGAAGATATAGGAGACGTTAAAAAATGTATAAAAATTAGTATTTTAAGTGAACCACCCACTAATTAATTCCCAAATACAAGTGAAAACTCGGCAAGGCAGAAGGCATTCATCTCTTGTGATTAATGAGTACAAATGAGCTAAATCAGGTATCTGTCTTGCAGCTCTTCACAGCTCACAAAGAAATCTCAGCAGTGCATGATTCATGAGGCATTGACTTCCAGTCTAGTTCTGAGGCTTAGTGCTGTATCACCTGTAATGCCCATGTGTGATCACTCTCACTCTCTGCTCAGCTGTAGAGAGGTGAGATACAAGAGGTAGTGAGGACGGCCCAAAGGCAATGTAATTATTTGTCATTGCCCAACACTGAGTATAGGGGTAGAGGAAGCCACTAAGGACTGAAGAATGTAGTATTCAAACAATCTGAGGCAGAACATATTACTGCTACCCTGTTCACCCCTAGAACACATAAAAGAATTATATCTGTGGAAACATCAGGTCAGTTTCATACCTATTCCTGCCTCATCTCTGGAGTTGAATCAAGACAGACACTTGTCTTGACCTGGCCTGATGGTGTTTAGCTTATAAGAACTGATAAGATCACAGCTTAAGACTTGATGGGTTTAGTTGTTGGCAAATAACTCTCTCTCTCTCTCTCTCACACACACACAGGCATTATATATAGTTATCTCAGTGCCCACGTGTTTTGCTATATGGAAAAAAAGCCTTTTTCAGAGATAAGATGCTGGCTCATTGAAATGCTTCGTCATAGGAAGAATTGCACAGTCTCACAGATAGTGATTTCTGAATTATTGATAATTATCAAGCACTTACTGTGTCCAGGCATCATGATTTTTTGAAAAAGTATTATCTCATTTGGTAGGAAGAGAAGTTGTATGTGCAAAAGTTAAAATGTCCTGAGATTGAATCCTGCCTCTAACATCTACCAGATATATGTACTAAAGAAAGGCATTCTAGTTATCTGTTTCCTCTACTTATTTGTAAAAATAGACATAATAATATTACCTACCTCTAGGAGTTTTATGAGGATTAAATGGAATAATTTCAGTACTATGTTGAATAGAAGCAGCAAGAGTGAGCATCCTTGCCTTGTTCCAGATCTTAGAGAAAAGCTTTCAGTTTTTTTACCGTTGAGTATGTTAGCTTTGGGCTTTTCATATATGGTCTTTATTGTATTGAGGCAAGTTACTTCTATACCAGTTTGTTGCATTTTTATCATGAAAGGGTATTGAATTGAATTTGGCCAAATGCTTTTCTGCACCTGTTGAGATAATCATGTGATTTTTTTATCCTTCATTTCATCAGTGGAACACACTGATTTGCTATGTATAATGAACTGTCCTTGTATTCCAGGGATAAATCCCCCTTGATCACAGTGTATAGTTCTTTTAATGTACTGTTTAATTTGTTTTTTAATGCCTTGTTGAGGATTTCTGCATCCATGTTTATCAGGGATATTGTTACATATTTTTCTTTTCTTGTAGTGTCTGTCTGTCCTTGGTGTCAGGGTAATGCTGGCCTCAAAATGAGTTTGGAAGTATTCCCTCTTATTCTGTATTTTGGAAGAGCTTAAGAAAGATTGATATTCTTCTTTGAATATTTGGTAGAGTTCATCTTTGAAACGATATAGTTCTGGGCCTCTTTTGTTGGGAGCTTTTGATTACTGTTTCATTATCCTTATTTGTTATTGGTCTTCTATTTCTTGATTCAATACTGGTAGGTTGCATGTTTCTAGGAGTTTATCTGCTTCTAAATTGTTGAATATGTTGTTCAATATAATTGTTCATAATAGTCTTTATGATGTTTTAGTTTCTATGGCACATAAGATGAAGGATGTGGGCACTGCCTTCCTAAGATGAGGCCTAGGACCTAGAGGAGGTATTAGGACTAGGGTGAAAAGCTGTGATGGCTTATTGATTGGGCCACAGGGTCCCCAGATTAAACATTATTTCTGAATGTGTCTGTGAGGATGTTTCTAGATGAGATTAGCATTTTAATTGGATTCAGTAAAGTAGATTGGCCTCCCTAATGTGGGTGGGCATCATCTAATTCACTGAGGTCCTGAGTAGAACAAAAAGCAGAGAAAGGGTTACCTTCTTGCCTGCTTGCTGGAACTGGGACATAGGTCTTCTCCTGCCTTTGGACTGGGATTTACACCATTGGCTCCCCTGGTTTTTGGGCCTTCCTATTCAGACTAGCATTTGATGACTATCTGTGGAACGTGTCTATAATTCTCAGTGATGGTGGAAACACAGCTCTCCTCCTGTGCAATAGGTGAAGGAGTAACTGTTGATGTTTTAAGTTCTAGTTGAATTGAAAGATTGTGAGACCAGAGACAGGTTTTGTTGACAGCCCCATTTCTACTCTCCAGAAGTGTGAGAACATCAGCCTTAGGGAAACCTCTTTGGTCCTCAGACACCTGATCTATAATTAGAAGGTTTAACTAAAACTCTAGGATTCCTTTCAAACCCTAAGGACAGAACATCAAATGATACATACAACTTCCCCTAAAAGATCCCTGTTATAGGATGCTTGGTTATTAAATAACTTGAGTGGATGAGAGTACAAAAGCCTGGATAATATAAAATGAATCCATACATCACTACATAGCCACTGGTAGCTACTGGAACTTTGAATAGACTCAGACTCCCTGGTAAATGTTAATTAAATACTCTTGTGTAGCCAGCTTCCATCTCCTTCTCACACTGATAATCCCAGTGACATGGATCGTGTTCATTCCCCTCATTGAGTCCCTCCTTTCCAGCCAGCAATCAATAAATAGATCAGGGAGCCAGAGGGATAGTGTCTTTTCCTTTCAACTCCTGCTAATTTCCATCTGATAATTGACTTCCTAAGGAAGCCTGGGAAACAATTAAAAGAGAAAAAAAATCAGTTGACTTCCTAATGATTTCACATTACAGAGGGTCCCATTTGGTTTAGAACACACTTGACATCCCTGTCAGGTGACCTGATCTGAGACTTGTAGTGAAACTTGAAACATGATCAGTTGAACCTGTTTTCTTCCCAGGGAGGAGAATTTGACACAAAGCCGGAGTGATAGATGGAAGGGCTGGTGTGGGGAGGGGAATGGAGGAGGGAAATACACATGTACAAATACTCCCTCACGCTCCACAGAAATGGCTCTGTCTCCTGAAATTATCTGATGAAGGGGAAATTGGTGACATTTGATGTTCATAAATAATGTAAGCATTTCATTTCAGTTTGGCAGCATTGTCCCTGGCTGTCAGAAGCATTTCAGTATCACCAGTCTAATCTCAGGACTTTGTTTCCATCATTTCATTTTTTAAAGGGAATGGTAAAATGAGAGAGATACCAACCAGCGAGGCTTTTGTTGGGAAAATCCAATAGGAGATGTAAAAGACAGGGGCTTGAAAAAGCTAGACTCTCAAGAGGCCTCTGCTTATTAATGGCATGGTAATGAGTCCACTGGTGCCCAGCCTGAGCTGTTGGATCTAAGAAAAAGGATATTTGTCACTCTTACAAAGAATGAAAGGGGACAGAAATGCATAATAATGTTATCACTTGTTTGTAGACATTGAATGATTATATCTCAAACAGAATACTGGTGGCAGAGATTGTTTATAAAAAAAAAAATGCCTCCTGGGATTACAATGACAAAGAAACACCTCCAATATCATTCCACATTAGCACCAAATAGAATAAACATAGCATTATCTTCCTTTTTCTTATTCATTAGTGTTTTAAAATTGGAAACCTACTTTCTCTGTTTAAATAGAAGCTTATTCAGATTGAATGTAAATAGAGATCAACATTTTTAAAAGTCCAACTTCTGCCCTGTTTCTCCTAGAATATTCATAAATGCAAAGGAGAGTGAATAGTACAATAATGAGATGTAAGCATTTTTCAAAGCCACAGACCATAAGATACTGAGATTCTTTTTATTCTTATTTAAAAGTTACTGAAAGGAATCAGCTCACCTAATGTGCTAATTTACTACTTCTAAAAGTGTTTTGAAACTGATATTTAAATTCTAGTAGCAGCTATCAAATAAATTAAATTCATCTTAAGTATCTGATTCTTCAGATCCACTGGTGATTTTAACAATGGACTTAGAAATACAGAATTTCTATTACCACTGTCTTTGGGAGATCTTGAAAATGTGGACCATTCCTGAACTAACAGAAGCTGTTAGTGAAAATACCACCTTATCCTCAAGAAAAATGTATTTGTTATAAACTCAAACTTTTCATGCTACAACTTGGAAAAGGGGACCTGGAAATTTAGAGTCCCATATCTTAAGAAGAAAAAGAATAAGGCATCCACTATGGATATTCTTATTTGCAAGTCAGAATTTCTGGAATAATTTTGGATTAATATTTTTCATCTCCGGGCAAGCCATTCATCCCAAATGCCATTGGTCATTGGTTGATAGAGCAAATGGAAGGAGAAAAATATTTCTTTACAAAGTAGATAAGGCAAAAGTCACAAATGCTGATTAGAAAAGGGGAATGTACTATCTCCCCAAAAGGGCAAATAGCCCATCTATTGAACACAAAACTCAAATGGGAACATAAGTCATGCTCACATTCCAAGAATCTTGGGAATTCTCTCTCCCAGAAATAGTGTGCCATTGTCTAAGATTCATCGAAATACACTGTATTCCAATTTTTCCTCGAGGTAGTGGTTCCCGCTGTGCAGGAGAGGGAGATCGGTGTGTGGTTAGCAAGAACGCAGCCTAGGGAGGGAACAAGTCATCCTACAGGAACTTTGAGATCCTAGGCACCTTGGATGATACTGACTACTCCTTAAATCATATTGTGCCAAGTGGAAAATAAAGCTAATCTTCAAAATTTCAGAATCTCTGCATTTTCCCAAAGTGGTTAGTACATCCTGGAGAGTATTTCACTGTACAAATAATTGAAATCAAGATTTCTCTTGGTTTTGAGAAAGTATCAAGGGGTTTGGTATTCAGGTAGGTCAGTCACTGCAGACTGCTGTTTGGAGCCCTTTGGGGACAGAGGAGACTAAGAAGGCCTCTGCTCCTTTCTCCTCAGCGTCACCCTGCAGTTCCATGTTTTTGGCTTGAGTGACTAGTTATGTGCATACGTTGCCAATTAGATTAAGGTTCTGTGGCTGGAAACAAAACAGCATTTTAAATTTACCAAACTAAAAATGATGTCAGATTGTCACTTGGTCTCCTATTTTGGATTGCAGGTTTTGTGAGGTTTCAAATATCATGAGCATTGCATAAACAATACCTTTATGGGGGTTCAGAGAAACAGAACCAATAGGAGATGGATGGATGGATAGATACAGATAAGAAGAAATTCATTATAGAAATTGAGGCTGAGAAGTCTACTGTCTGCTGGAGAACCAGGAAAGCCAGTGGTATAATTCAGTCTAAGTCCAAAGGCCTGAGAACCTAGGGAACTAATGGTGTAATTCCCAGAGTCCAAAGACCTGAGAACCAGGAGTTTCAAGTCTGAGGGCAGGAGAACATGGCCATCCTAAAAGAGAGAAAGAACTTTGCCCTTCCTTTGCCTTTATGTTTCATTCAGGCCCCCAAGGATTGGATGATGCCCATCCACAATGATGAAGGTGGATTTCTTTACTCAGTCTACTCAGAATCAAATGCTAATCTCTTCCAGGGACATCCTCAGAAATGTTTTATGAGATACTTGGATGTCCCTTGGGCCAGTAAAGTTGACATGTAAAATTAACCATCACAATATTTCTATAAAATAAAAAGAGAAAAAAAGAGGTGGGGTGGGGAGGGAAAAGGAGATTCTCTTTTTCTCTTTCTCCCTCCTCCTGCAAAGAACTTTTCTGTACATGGATTAAAAAATACTAAGCTGCTCAGGACTGAGAGTCTAGTATTACTTCTGAGTTTACCCCAAAATGGAGTTGTTCATCTCCTTTCCATTCTTGGGTTTTCCTTCTGTTTCTTTTTTTCTCTTTTCATGTTTCGCCTTGAGTCTCCCTTCACTTTTCTCTTCCAGACACATAATATTGAATTTTATCTTTTAAGCAATTTTTTATGAACTTTGGGATTATCTGTTTATGAGTTTACTATTTATTCTGATGAAACTGCTAGAAAAAGAAGATATAAAGTCATTAATTTTGGGTACAAATGCCACTTTTACCCACAGTGCTCTGTTATCTGGTTCAAATTACTTTTTCTGAAGCTCAGTTTCTTCATGTGTAGTCAGAAGTACCTGCACTGGTTTCTCTTACTGGAAATCTCTCCTAGGTACTTACATGATTCTGTTTTTGGTATGCAGTGTTCAGCTCAAGTGTTGTCTTCCTGGATACCCAGTTTAAAGTAGTCTTTCCCCATCACAGATGCCCTGATTTGTTTTATTCATTGTACTTACCTTTGCCTGAAATTATCTTGTGGATAATATATGTATTTACCATATGTCCCTTTCCATTAATATAGCAGCTACATAATAACAGGAACTTTATATAACTGATTTATCACTTACATTAGATATTTATTGCTGTATAACAGATTACCTTAAAATTAGGTGGCCTAAAACGCCATTTATTTTAAAAGTTTTTGTGGGTCAGAAATCCAGGCACAGTTTTCCTGGGTCCTCTGTTTCAGGGTGTTTCACAGTGATGAAATCAAATGTCTCATCTGAAGGCTCACCTGGGAAAGTTTTTTCTAAGCTCACCCAATTGGCCATTGGTAGGATTGGTTTCCCTGTGGATTGTTGAACTGAGGGTATCAGTTCCTCACCAGCTATTGATTAAGGACTTCTCTCAGTTCTTGCCATGGGGGCCACCCCACAGATCTGCTCATAATAGGGCAGGTTATTTCATTAGAGCAAGCATGAAGAAGAGCCAGAGAGAGTGAGTGTTCTAGCAAAACCGAAGTCAGTCTTTTTTAATGTAATCACAGCAAGAGATGGCTCATTACTTTGGTCATATTCTATTTGATTGAAGACATGTGCTAGGTCCAGCAAATACTAGGAGGAGGACAAGGGATACATAAATTGAATGCCAGGAGGCGGGCATTACTGGGAACCATGTCAGAAGTTGCCTATCATGCCCTTAATGTTAAAAAAAAAAAAAAAAAGCCTGAATCAGAGTTTGTACTCACGAGATAGTAGCCAAATAGGAAGGCCAAGAATTCCTAGAGAAGGAAATACTATGCCTGTGAAGCCTAAATCTATTATTCCCAATGAGTTGGTTTGAGGACCAGATATCTGTCAAAAAGTCCTGTGTCCTTTCACGTTGACACTGAGCAAGTTTTTTTTTTTTTTCACATCTTTATTAGAGTATAATTGCTTTACAATGGTGTGTTAGTTTCTGCTTCACAACAAAATTAATCAGTTATATATATACATATGTTCCCATATTTCTTCCCGCTTGTGTCTCCCTCCCTCCCACCCTCCCTATCCCACCCCTCCAGGCGGTCACAAAACACTGAGCTGATCTCCCTGTGCTATGCGGCTGCTTCCCACTAGCTAGCTATTTTACGTTTGGTAGTGTATATATGTCCATGCCTCTCTCGCACTTTGTCACCGTTTACCCTTCCCCCTAACCATATCCTCAAGTCCATTCTCTAGTAAGTGTGTGTCTTTATTCCTGTTTTACCCCTAGGTTCTTCATGACATTTTTTTTTTCTTAAATTCCATATATATGTGTTAGCATACGGTATTTGTCTCTCTCTTTCTGACTTACTTCACTCTGTATGACAGACTCTAGGTCTATCCACCTCATTACAAATAGCTCAATTTCGTTTCTTTTTATGGCTGAATAATATTCCATTGTATATATGTGCCACATCTTCTTTATCCATTCATCCGATGATGGACACTTAGGTTGTTTCCATCTGAGCAAGTTTTATCTTCCTGTGAGTCAGACATGCTTGTTATTCATGTATCTACTACTGAGGCAACAAGGAGGCATCTTCACTATGATTAATTCTTCACAGGGGCACCATTCTTTATAATACTAATTCAACAATTGGCTGAAAGCTTTTTGTATTCCAGAAAATGTATTATGTTTGTTACCCAAACAACATATAATTTAGACGTCCAAAGTAGTTATTCTCAAGTTTATAAAGATAATGAGACTATAATGTTAGTTGGGTCACACACCTAAAATGCAGAGCCAAGAGTCTCAATTTTGCTCAATCAATATTAACTTTCTTTTTTCATAATCACTATGGGCACAAATGTTAACATTTGGGAAAAATGGTTGAAGGGTATATCAAAAAGCTTTGTACTATTTCTGCACTGATTTTCGTAGTCTGAGGTCATTTCAATAGGAAAAGTTAAAAAACAAAAGTATGCTTCTTTGTGATCTCCCTTATACAACAAAATGTAAGGACTCCATCCTGGCACAGACGACCCAATGCAGGAGGCTCTGCAGAACTTTCTGGTCCATCCTCACACAGTCTGCAACTTGAGGTTGCCAGCATATGTCTTACCATTGGCTCTCCATATCTGCAGGTCCTGAATCTGCATATATGGATTGCCGACTGGACTGTGTCATTTTCTGTAAGGGACTTGAGCATCCATAGATTTTGGTATCTTCAGGTCTTGGAACCATTCCCCCATCGGATACCGAGAGATGACTGTGCATCCTTTATGCCAGGCTTTTCTTTCTGGCCAGAATTTCCTCCCCATCATTATAATGAAGCAAACCTCTACTCATTTATCAGGCCACAGATCATATTCCTCCTGCCTCAGAAAAATTCTTCCTGCACACTCCAGGCAGAATTAAGCATTTACTTCTGGATGCTCCTTACTATTTGCTTTTCCTTCCCTTTAGAGCAAATATCTCTTAAGTCTTTGTAATCAGGCTTAACCTCAAAACTCTGTGATTCTAATCAAGGCAGAGATCATACTCTGCTCTCCCCCACCTCCCTTCCCCTACCCAGGCATATAATACATGAAGCATTTGAGATGCTTCATAAATGTCCTAATGGGTGGGCTTCAAGGTGCCAATCAGTAAAATGAAGTTTTAACTTGGTAGGAATATTTATTTTTTACCATATATCTAGACTTTATGTGTAACATTAATTCACCAAATGACTCAGTGAGGTAGGTGCCACTGCAACCTCCATTTTACAAGTGAGATTATATTATTAAAAAAGAGTGGAGTGGGGATTTGAACCTTCCCAGGTTGTCTGATAAGGGACCATCACCCTACTATTTCCATCTATGAAATCACCTCGAATACAACCTTTAATTATCCTGGTCCTACAATTTTTTAGAGCCATAAACAGTCATCTGTCATACAGTCCCCTGGTTACTTTTCTTTTAGAAAGAGATAAACAGTTCTATCATTTGTAGTGTTCTTCAGCTGACCGTATATTTTCTAAAATGATAAACCTATTTAGAATTTACCCCCAGGAAAGTCTCTAGCATAAAGCATGCATTCCTGTTCTTCATGATTCATAAAAATGGTTGATTGTTCTTTTCTTTCACCAGATCTGCCTATTTTTTTCCCCTAAGCTCTTAACATCAGAGGGTAACCTTAAATGGATGACATTTTCAAGTGCTTTATATTCTAGGTCTTAGGATCAGATGTTGCCATTTTCACAGACAGCTGTAGCTCCACTCACAAAAGGCCAAGTACCTTATAAAAGAAGGAGTCATTGTAAAGTAAGCTGTTCAAAGCCATATGCCTGATTCTTTTCAGGTGCAATAGGAACAGACTCTATTCAAGTGCTTCTCTGGGTTGGGGGCTGCTCTGGGGGTTGCTGGACCTACTCAAGAAATCATTTCCATTCAGTTTGTTTCTTGAGCATTTCCTATGTCAGATACTGTGTTGAGAACTGGGCTTACAAACATAATGTAACAGCTTACCCTTTGTCCCTTAGGAAATTTACAATTCTATGGAAGAGCTTAAATTCCACCCAGATTTTTAATTCCAGAAACTTCTCTTTGTGCTCTAATTGTACAAAAGTTCTTAATACATTTTTTATCTTTTTCTCTTCTGTCTCTTCCATTGGTTCTGCTTCCATGGGAGCACGTGTTCCAGTTGTTCACCTTGATCTTCCCATCTCAAGCACAGGGCTCTGCACCGTTTCTTGATCCTGTTTTCTGTCCCACAGTGGCACGCTGGAGCAGGCTGAGAGATTTATTTCAAGTACTCAGTGTGTGTGCAACACAAACACACACACAATTGGGTCTAGCTTTGTAAACCTGAGATGATTCATTTTACTATTTGCCCAAGAAAGATCTTATTTTCAGGACTTAACTTTGGTTTTCAGCTGAAGGAGATGTTGGAGAAATGTTTTAAAAACACAGGAACAGAAAGACAGGTATTTTCTTTAACCTTATATTCCTGTACAATACTAAGTCACCACTTTATGTCCTGTGTACTTGAACATCAAATAATGTTGCAGTAACGTTGCCGCAGCCAACCAGGAATTGTATTACTACCATTTACACTAGCAAAGGAACCGCAAAATAAAAGAATGACTAGGGGCCATACTGAGTAGCAGGCTTCCAGGTCTGGAGCAATCATATAATCAAACTAAAGTCCTGATGGAGTTGTCACCATCAGAGATCCATATCCTCAGATCCATTTTGTTGTGTGCCTGGTGAGCATGTATGTTATGGCATTAGCAAATTGTTATGGCATTAGCAACTGTGCAGCAACACAAGTGGAGGGGATATGTCTACCCACATGGCTTATGTGAAAGGATTAGGTCAAATCCTAATACGGGCCACATTCACATGACCATTTTGTATAGGAATTAGTCAAGGAAGGCTGTATTGCCAACAGGAAATCTTTCTTGGAGCAGGGATGGATGTAACTGTGTCCTATGATGATGATCTTATACATGCATTTCTAAATACTGGAAAAAAGGACTATGCTGGGATGCAATATAAATACACATAGTCACTACAAATATTTCTGCTGTCTAATTTCTGGAGCTTACAGTATAGTGCAATAGATGGATGATAACAAATAAACAAGAAACACAGACTATGAAAACTACTGTGAATGAAAGACCCAGGGGTCTAACATAGAATTTCCAGGAGACTTGGTTTAGATGCGGTGATCTGTGATTGTTTCACTTAGGAAACAATATTTAAACTGACATGTGAAGGTAGACCTAAGGGATTCACCACGATCCACCGTTGTGTTACTTGGATCCACTTCTGAGAGAATCTATTTCTGGGAGGAACTCATTCAGGATTCTGATGGCCCTCTCTTCCAGGGACCTTTAGAGAAGGACGTTTGCTAGGTGAACAGCTGTTCTGCGATAGCTCATCTAAAGACCACAACTGATACTTGTCTCTCTCCTCCATCTATTTTGTATTTCTCTTACCCTCAGTTATTACCTCTGCAGGTCCTGGTAATTTACCTACTGTTGTGACCAAGACCCTCTTTCTTGAGGAGTCTGTGCTTCTTCTCTGACAGGTTTTGCTGTACTTGTCTACCTAACATCATAATTTTTATGTCAAGGCAGGACTCGGATACCAAAGTGGATAGCCTGGGCATAAAGTTTCTGTTCCCATTGTGTAACAACAGCCCTACTTCCTCCTGATGATCAGGGTCAATCATTCCTGTTGTTTCCTTGACAGAAGGGTCCAGAAGTGTCCAGGTAGTTTATAGTCCATCAGGACTCTTGCTGTGTCTCCTGGCAGAAACATCCTCATTTTGGGAGCAGGGACATCTAAAACTACTGAGCCCAGGGTTGTGGAGATGAGAGGCACACATTCCCCGAGTAGGGCATTGGAAGTGTTGGTAAATGGGGCCACTCCTGCTTTCACCCCTCAGTTCCCAGACTTGTGCATTCTTGTTTTTGAGGAAGGTGACATGCATACCAGGTTATAAATGTTATTGATTTAAAGTATACTCTGATACCTGGAAAATCCTATAAAAGTATCACCCCTGAGCTGGCCCTTCAGCTGAGCCTTTCATAGACTATTTCATCACTCTGTCAGGCTAGCAACTTCAGCCTATGTGGTATGAGAAATGATCAGTGGATCTAATAATGGTCATATGCCCACTCTCTTACCTCCTTTACTATAAAGTGGATCCTTTTTGACCCAGTGATATACTGGGGGCTATATCAGTGGATCAGATACTCTATATGGCCCTCAGTTAGTGGTATTGGCTGACGCCCTTAAAGCAGAAAGGTAAACCCATGCCTAAAATATGTGCCAAAATGAATCACTGCCCCTTTCAAAATATAAAGGAGTCTTCCGGTCTTGCATGTAAAGAGCTTAGCAGTTGCCACTCCATCCCAACAAGCAGAAAGCTGAACAGACGAAAAAAATCAACAGCTCTTCTTGGAACTGTAAGGGAGAAGAAGACACAGGGCAAACTGCAGGCTCCAAGATTGGCAGGCAGGAAAATACAGAGTCTGAGCTTATAGAGCAGAGAGCCAAAAGCATAAACCACTGCAGCAATCAGAGCCTGGTAGGAAAACCTGAACTATAATTGATGAATTGCTGGAGGCTCAGACAAGTCTGAGAGATAAAAGCTCCAGGGGGACCCAGTCATAGGGGAGGCCCCACAGTACTGTGAGATATTCATCCAGGAGCTCTCAAAAAGATTCCCCTAGTAAATATCAGAGAAAAATCCCCTTGGGCATCTGGCAGCAAGAAAGGGAAAAGGAACCATTCTGAAATACACTGCAGTTCTCTGTTCTTACCCAGGCCTGCCCTGAGGGGAAACTAGTTAACTAGAGCCTAATGTTAGGTATTATCAGAGCCTAACTGACCTGGGAGAAGGAACATAAATACCCAACTGCAACCCACTCCAGCCATCCTTTCTCCCTAAGGGGGAGGGAAAAAAAAAAGTAAAAAAAGAAAAACCACTGGTGAAGTTCATAGTCCAGAAGGATAATCTCACTAAAAGACTGACCTAACCATAGGAGTATAGAACCCTTCCCACCCCTCATATCTCACTATAATGTTACTAAAGACTTATTTGCAGCAATCCCTTTTACCTGGTACTTTATGACCAGCTATCAAGAAAAAAAATTACAAGCCATACCAAAAGGCAAAAAAAAAAATTTGAAGAGACAGAATAAGTATCAGAACAAGACATGACAGGGATGTTAGAATTATCAGACAGGGAATTTAAAACTCATAATCCAGATGGTGAAATGTTATTCAGCCCTGAAAAGAAATGAGCTATCAAGCCATTAAAAGACATGGAGAAACCTTAAATGCATATACTAACTGAAAGAAGCCAATCTGAAATGGCTAAATACTTGATGATTCTAAAAGTATGGCATTATGGAAAAGGCAAAGCTATGGAGACATTGAAAGGGTTGCCAGGAGTTGAAGGGGTGGAGGTAGAAGAATGAATAGGTAGAACACAGAGTACTTTTAGGGTGGTTAAAATATGGATACATACCATTATACATTTGCCAAAAACCCATAGAATATACAACACCAACAGTGAACCATAATGCAAACTGTGGTCTCTTTGTAGTGGATGCTCTGATAGGTAATAACATATAATACCGCAGTAGCTCATCTTATGCTCATTCACATATGTCTGTTCCCATCCCTCTACACAAGTCCTCTTCATTCTTTCCCTATTTTTTTCCTTCCAGGCTTCTAAGCAGTCTACCAAGTCATTCACCACTGCCCATGAGTCTATATGTATTCTAATCCCAGACTACCTCTCAATTCACACAAAGTGAATCAGTTGCCCCACACAAATTTCCAAGCCCTTGAGAGGATTCCTGCTTAACACTCTATTTCTAGGTTTCCCTAGGGCAGCAGTCATCCATTTTTGGCCTGTGCCTACATATTGAGTGGACATTCATCAGTCATTCATAAGGTACATCCCATATGGGCATAGGTATGAATTGAGGGAACTATCACAATGATGGAGGTCGTATCATGGGGGATGGGACCTAGGCTACCTGCTTGTGTGTGTGTGTCTGTGTGTGTGTGTGTGTGTACATACACATACATATATATTGCTCACTTGTGCCTTGGTCCTGTTTGGCCTTTATCTCAGATTACTGCTTCTATCACATGATGATTTGCTGCTGGACCAGCCAGACTGTATTACTTGGTAGATTTGACATTACCCAGCTAGTGATGGGTACTTCTAGTTTTGTGGTAATTGATGTTCTGTGATCTGGTGTTCTATCTCTTCCAGAGCAAGTAATGAATACTTAGAGCTTATTTAAAAATGTGTATACTTTTGCACTGCAGATGGGATGGATTTGCTGCAGAATCCTAGGCATCTGTATTATGATTCTCTCAATGGGTCTATCCAGTAAGTTCCTTTTAGCATCTTATGCCACCACTGATACCTCTAATAACATAAGGCCTGAGAGAAGAAAGAGTCTAAGGTACAGAGCCACAGCTTTAACCTGCTGAAGAGCTTTTTCCTGGTCTAGACCCAACTCAAATCTGTTAGCCTTTCCTGGACCCAGTGTATGGTTTGAAGTAGTTTTTTTTGGGTATGAAATAAGCTACGTAGAAAAAAAAGGCTTTTAAACACTGGGCTTCCTTCTTGATGGGAGAAGCAAGATGCAATATTTTTTCTTTTATTTTGGAGAGGATGTCCAGGCATGCTCCAGACTATAGGATACCTAATTTTTAAAAGAATGTGGGAGTACCTGAATCATCATAGGGTTTATATCTTGCCAACCAGATTGTATATGTTGTAATAAAGCCTCCAGTGTGCTCACCATTTCTTGCTCTTTGGTCTGATTATCATGACATGATCAACATATTGTGTTAGTCCACTGTCTTCTCCTAATGATTTGAAGAGGCCAGGCTGGTGATTTAAGTGGAGATATGATAAAACCCACATCTCCTGCATCCATTAGGTTCTTAATGGTAGCCTGAATTTCTGTCTCTGCCCCTAGCATATGATATTGTTTCAATCTTCATTCCTGACTGGGAAGGGGAGGTGGTTTTAGAGGCTTCTAATTGGGCTTTCTCACTATGATCATAGCTCTCACCACACCCTCCAAGGAAGCAATGGGGTTGCTGTACTAATGAAAAGCAATGTTTATTCTAATTATACCCAAAAGAACCAGAGAAATACCCACCAAGTGGGTACATGGATCCACTATATGCACTGTAACCAGACCAACTTGGCTAGGACTCCATTTGTTGTCTGGTCCTCATATGCCCAAATCAAACTGGTAAGACATGGTGCTGCTTCAGGTAGCCACATATCAGTGTCATTTTGGACCCTGTGTTCAGTAATCCTCAAAATATTTAGGTATTCGCCTTTTCCTAGTGTATAATTACCTAGGAAAATGGCAGCAGATTTCCTTTGGGGAAGGAATGTTTTTGGTTTTTTTTAATAGATCTTTTTTGGAGTATAATTGCTTCACAATACTGCGTTAGTTTCTGTTCCATAACAAAATGAATCAGCCATATGCATACACATGTCCCCCTATACCCTCCTTCTTGAGCCTCCCTTCCCTCCTCCCTATCCCACCCCTCTAGGTGGTCACAAAGCACCGAGCTGATCTCCCAGTGCTATGCCGCTGCTTCCCACCAGCCAAATATTTTACATTTGGTAGTGTATATATGTCGATGCTACTCATACTTCACCCCAGCTTTGCCCTCCTACCCCATGTCCTCAAGTCCATTTTCTGTGTCTACCTATTTATTCCTGCCCCCTGCCCTGCAACAGGCTCATCAGTACCATTTTTTTTTTTAGATTCCACATATATGAGTTAGCATATGGCATTTGTTTTTCCTTTTCTGACTTACTTCACTCTGTATGACACTCTAGTCCATCCACCTCACTACAAATAACTCAGTTTCGTTTCTTTTATGGCTGAGTAATATTCCATTGTGTATATGTGCCACATATTCTTCATCATTCATCTGTCGATGGACATTTAGGTTGCTTTCATGTCTTGGCTATTATGAATAGTGCTGCAGTGAACATTGGGGTACATATCTCTTTTTGAATTATGGTTTTCTCAGGGTATATGACCAGTAGTGGGATTGCTGGGTCATATGGTAGTTCTATTTTTAGTTTTTTACGGAACCTCCATACTGTTCTTCATAGTGGTTGTATCAATTTACATTCCCACCAACAGTGCAGGAGGGTTCCCTTTTCACCACACCCTTTCCAGCATTTATTGTTTCTAGATTTTTTGATAATGGCCATTCTGACTGGTGTGAGGTGATACCTCATTATAGTTTTGATTTGTATTTCTCTAATAATTGGTGATGTGGAGCATCTTTTCATGTGCCTCTTGGCCATCTGTATGTCTTCCTTGGTGAAATGTCTATTTAGGTCTTCCTCCCATTTTTTAACTGGATTTTTTTTTTTTGCTATTGAGCTACATGAGCTGTTTGTATATTTTGGAGATTAATCCTTGGTCTGTTGTTTCATTTGCACATATTTTCTCCCATTCTGAGGGTTGTCTTTTTGTCTTGTTTATGGTTTCCTTTGCTGTGCAAAAGCATTTAAGTTTAATTAAGTCCCATTTGTTTATTTTTGTTTTTATTTCTGTTACCCTAGGAGGTGGGTCAGAAAAGATCTTGCTGTGGTTTATGTCAAAGAGTGTTTTTCCTATGTTTTCCTCTAAGAGTTTTATAGTATCTGATCTTACGTCTTTAATCCATTTGGAGTTTATTTTTGTGTATGGTGTTAGGGAGTGTTCTAATTTCATTCTTTTACATGTAGCTGTCCAGTTTTCCCAGCACCACTTATTGAAGGCTGTCTTTTCTCCATTGTGTGTTCTTGCCTCCTTTGTCATAAATTAGGTGCCCATATGTGTGGTTTATCTCTGGGCATTCTATCCTGTACCATTGATTTATATTTCTGTTTTTGTGCCAGTACCATACTGTCTTGATTACTGTAGCTTTGTGGTATAGGTTGAAGTCGGGGAGCCTGATTCTTCCAACCCTGTTTTTCTTTCTCAAGATTGCTTTGGCTATTCGGGGTCTTTTGTGTTTCCATAATGAATTGTAAGATTTTTTGTTCTATTTCTGTGAAGAATGCCATTGGTAGTTTGATAGGGATTGCATTGAATCTGTAGATTGCTTTGGGTAGCATAGTCATTTTCACAATATTGATTCTTCCAATCCAAGAACATGGTATATTTCTCCATCTGTTTATGTCATCTTTGATTTCTTTCATCTGTGTTTTATAGTTTTCTGAGTACAAGTTTTTCACTTCCTTAGGCAGGTTTATTCCTACGTATTTTATTCTTTTTGTTGCAATGGTAATTGAAAGGGTTTCCTTTCTGATTTTTCATTGTTGGTGTATAGGAATGCCAGAGATTTCTGTGCATTAATTTTGTATCCTGCAACCTCACCAAATCATTGATTAGTTCTAATAGTTTTCTGGTAGCATGTTTAGGATTTTCTATGTATAGTATCATGTCATCGACAAACAGTGACTTCTGTTTTAAACAGTTTTACTTCTTCTTTTCCAATTTGTATTCCTTTTGTTTTTTTTTTTCTTCTCTGATTGCTGTGGCTAGGACTTCCAAAACTATGTTGAATAAGAGTAGTGAGAGTGTATATCTTTGTCTTGTTCCTGATCTTAGTGGAAATGCTTTCAGTTTTTCACCTTTGAGTATGATGCTTGCTGTGGGTTTGTCATATATGGCCTTTATTATGTTTAGGTAAGGTTCCCTCTATGCCCACTTTCTGGAGAGTTTTTTTAGTCATAAACATGTGTTGAATTTTGTCAGAAGCTTTTTCTACATCTATTGAGATAATCATACGGTTTTTATTCCTTAATTTGTTAATATGGTGTATCACATTGATTGATTTGCTTATATTGAAGAATCCTTGCATCCCTGGGATAAATCCAACTTGATCATGGTGTATGATCCTCTTAACATGCTGCTAGATTCTGTTTGCTAGTATTTTGTTCAGGATTTTTGCATCTGTGTTCATCAGTGATATTGGTCTATAACTTTCTTTTTTGTAATATCTTTTTCTGGTTTTGGTATCAGGGTGATGGTGGCTTCGTAGAATGAATTTGGGAGTGTTTCTGCCTCTGCAGTTTTTTGGAAGAGTTTAAGGATCAGTGTTAGCTCTTCTCTAAATGATTTTTAGAATTCGCCTGTGAAGCCATCTGGTCCTGGACTTTGGTTTTTTGGAAGAATTTTAATTATAGTTTCAATTTCATTACTTGTGATAGGTCTGTTCACATTTTCTAATTCTTCCTGGTTCAGTCTTGGAGAATTGTACCTTTCCAAGAATTTGTCCATTTCTTTGTGGTTGTCCATTTTATTGGCATGTAGTTGTTTGTAGTAGTCTCTCATAATCCTTTGTATTTCTGCAATGTCAGTTGTTATTTCTCCTTTTTTGTTTCTAATTTTATTGATTTGCGTCCTCTCCCTTTTTTTCTTGATGAGTCTGGCTGAGCGTTTATCAATTTTTTTTTTATCTTCTCAAAGAACCAGCTTTTAGTTTTATCGATCTTTGGTATATTCTTCTTTTTTATTTCATTTATTCCTGCTCTGATCTTTATGATTTCTTTCCTTCTACTGACTTTGGGGTTTCTTTGTTCTTCTTTCTCTAGTTGTGTTAAGTGTAGGGTTAGACTGTTTTTTTGAGATTTTTCTTGTTTCTTGAGGTGAGATTGAACTGATGTAAACTTCCCTTTTAGTACTGTTTTTGCTGTGTCCCATAGGTTTTGGGTCATCGTGTTTTCGTTGTCATTTGTTTCTATGTATTTTTTTATTCTTTGATTTCTTCAATGATCTCTTGGTTATTTAGTAACGCCCTGTTTATCCTTCATGTATTTGTGTTTTTACAGTTTTTTTTCCTGTAGATTGATTTCCAGTCTCATAGTGTTGTGGTCAGAAAAGATGCTTGATACGATTTCAGTTTTCTTAAATTTTCTGAGGCTTGATTTTTGACCCAAGATGTCATCTATCCTGGAGAATGTTCCATGTGCACTTGAGAAGAAAGTGTATTCTGCCACTTTTGGGTGGAATGTTCTATAAATATCAATTACATCTATCTGGTCTATTGTGTCATTTAAAGCTTGTGTTTCTTTATTTATTTTCTGTCTGGATGATCTGTCCATTGGTGCAAGTGGAGTGTTAAAGTCCCCTCATATTATTGTGTTACTGTCGATTTCTCCTCTCTTGGTTGTTTGCATTTGCCTTATGTATTGAGGTGCTCCTTTGTTGGGTGCATAATCATTTATAATTGTTATATCTTCTTCGATTGATCCTTTGATCATTATGTAGTGTCCCTCCTTATGTCTTGTAACAGTCTTTATTTTAAAGTCTATTTTATCTGCTATGAGTATTGCTATGCCAGCTTTCTTTTGATTTCCATTTGCCTGGAATATCTTTTTCCATCCACTTTCAGTCTGTGTGTGTCCCTAGGTCTGAAGTGGGTCTCTTGTGGACAGCATATATATGGGTCTTGTTTTTGTATTCATTAGGCCAGTCTGTGTCTTTTGGTTGGGGCATTTCATCCATTTACATTCAAGGTTAGTATTGATATGTATGTTCCTATTACCATTTTTTCTTATTGTTTTGGGTTTGTTTTTGTGGGTCTTTTTCTTCTCTCGTGTTTCCTGCTTAGAGAAGTTTCTTTAGCATTTGTTGTATAGCTGGTTTGGTGGTGCTGAATTCTCTTAGCTTTTGCTTGTCTGAAAAGCTTTTGACTTCTCCATCAAATCTGAATGAGATCCTTGCTGGGTAGAGTAATCTTGGTTATAGGTTTTTCTTTTTCATTGCTTTAAGTATATCCTGCCACTCCCTTCTGGCCTGCAGAGTTTCTGCTGAAAAATCAGCTGATAACCTTATGGGGATTCCTTTGTATGTTAGTTTTTGTTTTTCCCTTGCTACTTTTAATATTCTTTTCTTTGAATTTATTTTTTGTTAGTTTGATTAGTATGTGTCTTGATGTGTTTTTTCTAGAGTTTATCCTGTATAGGACTCTCTGTGCTTCTTGGACTTGGGTGACTGTTTCCTTTCCCATGTTAGGGAAGTTTTCAACTCTAATCTCTTCAAATATTTTCTCAGACCCTCTCTTTTTCTCTTCTTCTTCTGGGACCCCTGTAATTCAAATGTTGGTGCATTTAGTGTTGTACCAGAGGTCTCTGTGATTGTCTTCAATTCTTTTCATTCTTTATTCTGGTCCTCGACAGTTATTTCTAGCAATTTGTCTTCCAGCTCACTTATTCGTTCTTCTGCCTCAGTTATTCTTTTATTGATTCCTTCTAGTGTATTTTTCATTTCAGTTATTGTTGTTTATCTCTGTTTGTTCTTTAGTTCTTCTAGATCTTTGTTAAACATTTCTTGTATTTTCTCAATCTATGCTTCCTTTCTTTTTCCTAGATTCTGGATCATCTTTATTATCATTACTCTGAATTCTTTTTCAGGTAGATTGCCTATTTCCTCTTCATTTATTTGGTCTTGTAGGTTTTTACCTTGCTCCTTCACCTGTGACACATTCTTTTGCTGTCCTTTTTTTTTTTTTTTTTTTTTTTTAACGAGTGGGATTGTGTTCCTCTCTTACTGGTTATTTGGGCTGAGGCTTGCAGCACTCGAGTTTGTAGGCTTTTGGGTAGAGCTGGGTATTGGTGCTGAGATGAGGAACTCCGTGAGACCTCACTGCTGTGAATACTCCCTTGGGTCTGAGGATCTCTGTTAGTCCAGCGGTTCAGACTCGGAGCTTCCACCGCAGGAGCTTCGGCCCAACCCTGGGCTCGAGAACCAAGATCCTGCAAGCTGTGTGGGGCAGCAAAAAAAAAAAGGACAATAACAAAGTAAAAAATAAAATTAGACTAGGAAACTATCAGATAAGTTAGAAAGAATGTAAAAATAAAAACATAGATGAATGAACAACCAGAATGTACATCAGTACCACAATAGTAAAAAAGAGGAGGAGGGAGAAGAAAAAAGGGGGGGAGAAGTCCTTTGCTGTGGAGAGCAGAGCCTAAGCAAAGGTGAGGTTTGGGCGGTGGGCTGGGCCAATGCTCAGGACCCACAGGGCTGGAAAACCCTGGGGGCTGTGGGGGCTTGGGCTTAGGCTCAAGGAACAGAGGGGGCCCAGGCTTGCACCCCACCCCTGGTCTCAGAAGGTGGGGGATCAGCCTGGGAGCTCAGCAGGCTCCCTGTGCCTGAGTGGGCGGGGCAAGCGCCCTCTGCTCCTCTCCCGCTCCTCCCGGAGGCCCCTTCCACCTGCGTCTCCTGATCTACCCAGCCTCAGGGACGCCGATCCGTCTGGCGTCCACTTCTTCTCCCCCCTCAGTCCCCCTGTGTCCTACCGGTTCACTGTGGGGTTCCTCCCATCTCCTTGGGCATCAGAGTCCCCCACCAATGGCCGGCAGGTGCCCTAGTTGTGGGGAGACGCTAACTCCGCGTCTTCCCACACTGCCATGTTGACTCTGCCTCTGGGGAAGGAATGTTGAATTATTACCATACATTCTTGTTGTAGGATCCTTTCTCTCATACATGTCCTCTTTTTCAGTTAATACCAGTTACAAAAAGTGGTTCAGCTGGAAAAATTGGGCAAAGAATCATGACTTTTTTTTTTTTTTTTTGGCTACACCACATGGCATGTGGGATCTTAGTTCCCTGACCAGGGATCAAAACCATGCCCCCTGCATTGGAAGGCAGAATCTTAACCTTTTAACCACTGGACCGCCAGGGAACTTCGCAAATCATAACTTTTTATTGGAGCAACTACCCTTACCCATTTGATTCTCCATTCCTTGACTTTTTTTGGGTAAAGATTTATTTATATTATACAGCCATGATGGCTTCCATCTACATTGCCCCTAGGGCTACCATGTTCTATTAACTAGGTCTATGACTCTGTAAATGAGGTAGTTCTGGATGTCATATCAACCTTGCTACTCACCACAATAATTGAGGCAGTACTTTTCTGGTTTCTTACCCTATCCTACCCCGTTGTTATCACCAAACCAGTTCTGCAGTAGAGTTTATTATGATCTATGTTGGCTTAGAGAGGGGAAATTCTTAGGGATGCTGGTGACTCTTTGCATTGTTAAATGGTATATCCTTCAGGCCCCAAGTTAGAGCTTCCCTTTTTACTAAAAAAAAGTTACTCAGAATTTAATTATTGCTAATTAGTATTCAAATATATCTCAAGAATATATGCACACATACTTACACACACACATTGATGAGCACCACCCCTCCTCCCTGGCCCACTGCAGTCTTGGAAGATTCTGTTTAATTACTTTAAGCCCAGTGGAAAGTGACCATTATACATTTTAAGAACTGGGATGGAATCTATATCTATGATACTATAGTCATGGAAATTGACAACTATATAGAAATTCAATCTAATATCCAACAGATCGGTGACATTTTTGTAATTCTAGATAAGAAGAGAAAATAGCAGATGGATTTGGGAGATGGATTGGAGCCATGTTGAGAAGTCTGGATTTTATCCTGTAGGTGACAGGAGTCCTTGAAAGGTTTTAAGCAGGAAAAAGATGAATTTGACACTTTTACTTTAGAATAAAGTAGGGTGGGTGAAGGAATGGAGGGTATTGAGACATGATAAGGCTTTGGACCACTGCACCCACTCTGGGAATTATTCTTCACTGATAAGCGAGGCAACTTACACAAAAGGTTCAAAGCACTGAAAAGCTATCAGTCACATTTGGACTCCTTTACAGTACTTAGAAAACTGAAGGTGAGCTGGGAGGTGGTGTTTAAAGGGAGGAGGGTGGTGGTACTACTTCGTTTAATAAGGACTTAGTGATCATTAAAGGGTAGGTGTGGACAGAGCAAATCTGCAAAGCTAATTGCACACTTTGAGAACTTCAGGGGGATGATTTTAGCTGCACTTATCCCCACTTCAAAGTTGATGTCTGCTAAATGGACACCGTTTAAGCCATCACTTCCCATAGAGGTGTGGGGCTTGGCTCATGAAAATTGAGCAGGCTAATCTAGGATAACTGCAAATTAATAAATAAACCCTGATATTATGTAGATAGATATGCTTATTTCACACACTTGAGAAAATGCAAGAAATTTTTTTGTGGGGGGGATAATTTTGAAAGGACTGTTTCAGCTGCTTGATTGAATGATCTGTGTTTTGAGATTAGAAGAACAACTTCAGAGGCCTATTTCCCTTTCAAGAGAAGGATTAAATAATCTTAAAGTAGTTTGATGTGCAGTTTATGTTTGCATTTTTTATCTAATCAGCCAAACAAATATAATTAATTCAGACAGTTGTCTCTATGGTTTTGGTGCCTGGTAGGCGCTTTATCATTACAAATGCAAATATGTTCCTAAAAAAATGAGAATGTTATTATCACCTCTTATTCATTTATATGGCCAGAGAGAAAACTGAAATAACATTTATTATGGAAGTGACTTTTGTAAACTGTGTAGAGAACATTAACTACTTTGCCTGAGCAGGACGTAAGTCTAGCTGTGACTTTGTCTACTGTCAGTATGTCACTAATGGGACATGCAGGTTGGGGTAGTGTCTAATGAAATAGACCCTGGATCAGGAGTTTTCCCTAAACTGGGGATTTTATTCTACTTCTGCCTCTGTGTCCTTTAGATGGTTCCTTAATACCTTAGTTTCTCAACAGTTGTAGGAACAGTAATTGTTTCTGCCCTACCTATCTCAAAGGGATATTGTAAGAATCAAGTGAACCATATAAAACAGTGTAAAGTGTTCACATGTAAAGTGATTGTAGTTAATTACATGAATGTTTACCCATGCGTGTGCTTCATTTGTGACATCTCACTTTGAACTTCTTACAATACTCACAGGCTGATTTTTCTGCTGTTTTCAATGTGGAGATTAGGAATGCCTTTTTATACTTCTTTCATTATGCCTCTAAACTGTATCCAGTTTCCCTCGTTAGGACCTTTTCCAGATGCTTTTTTGCTGCTCCTTTTTTTTTTCTCCATGTATTTGGATTTTGATTGCTTCTAGGGAACATCCTCTTTGCGTACTGGCACAATCAAGCCTTCCCTGATACTACAATCACTTGCCTGTGACCATAAGCCACTACAAATCACCTCCCTTCTTCCTTCAGGGTCAAATGATTATCTATACTAATTGTCACTACTTTCCCAGTTCTACTCATTCACCAATCTGGAATCTGCCCTCATGACTGTTGAAATTGTTCCATGTCTTAATAGTCAGAAGCCTATGGTTTGTCTCATCCTAACGGATCTTTCTACTCTATTTAATGTAGCTGACCAGTTCTTACCTCTAGAAAGCAACAGCTAAAAAATCTTTGTACTAAACACTGAAGACACCACCTTTTCAAAAAATGCAATATAATTTAGGATGCTAGGTGGAGTTAAAAATTAATAGTCATTATCCTTTTATCTCTTAAAGTTCAGAACATAATGTTACTGAGGAATTTTGTTATATTTTCATTTTGTTTCATTTTTGTTGTCATATTTCAATTGAAACACCTAAGAGACTTAAGAACAACTCTTTTAACGTACAAAATTAAAGACAGACATTTCTAAAACATCTTTTTCACGTTTAAAATGGAATTTGGGAGGAAAGACCTATCTAACTTATGACTAAAATAAACTATAATAATGCACATGAAAAAGTACTGAGAGATAGTGTAATGTAACTTTTAATAAATTATACTTTAGAGTCAGAGAGACCTCTATTTAATTCCTCATTTTTCTACTTTATAACTCTGAAACTGAGTTACACAACCTTTCTAAGTTTCATTTTTGTTCTCTATTAGATGTAAATAATAATTATACTTATCAGGTATTAATATGAAAATTAAACTAGCAAATGCTTATAGTTTTTAGTACAGCTCAGTAGTAATAAAAATGGGAATAATGATTAAATTATGCATTTAATAATAATAGAGTAGTAAACATTGAAGCCCAAACAAGCTCTCTCAAGTCAAGAATAAGATGGAATATATCAAAGATGATCTGGTTAGAATAGACACTTCTCCCTTAAGCAAAGTGTTTTAAATATTTCACCTGTTATTTTCAGAAAATATATGTGCTATCAAATATTTTTAACAAAATAGGACCTTTATATTTCACATAAATATGCATATTGCTATTTGGTATTCTCATGACTAAGTGTAGGTTCAGTCTTTTTTAAAAATAAAAAGAAACCACTTTGTCATATATAACACTGACAATAATTTTTCCTCAAAGTCAAATAATTATGTTTTGATGTAGTTTATTTATGTCTGGTTCTGGTACAAGTAGCACAATTTGAAGGAATGTATGCTTAGAATGGCAAACCAGCAAAGAATTAGCTGGGGGCACAAAGAAGCAGAGAGACAGGTTAGAAGACTATTTTAGAAGACCCCTTAGTAAGTGAAGAATTCCAGGGTACCTCCTGGTAGTCATAGTGATGAAAAGTTGAGGACAGGTTTGCAAAGGCTAATGAGGTAAACTTGAAATAATTCATTCACCTATTCATTATTGTTTTTGTCTTTGGTTGGAACAATATGAAGATTTTATGTGTGGGTGACTGGGTGAATGGTGGTTCTATTCAACACGGAATCCAGAGGGGCCATCAATTTGGGGGAAAGATTACAAATAACCTTAATTGGGTTATCTTAAAGTTTATGTGATTTATCCTAGTTGAACACTAGGGAGTAATTATTTCAGTGGATCTAGAGCTAAGGAGAAAGAACTGAGCTAGAAAAAAGTGGGCTTGAGAATTATTAGACTGTATAATCACATGTATGCTGTGTATTCATGCTTTAGTTTAGGGCTTTGCCTTAATTTACAAACAATTTTGTTCTAATATAAATGATCAACTCTCAATCTATCCACTAGATTGGATTTTAAAGCTACATGAAGTAGGGGGTAGAACTTCTCAAAATATTTTATGAAAATATCCCTAATGGCAGAAGAAACTGAGTGAATGCTTGGAGGAGTCTGGAAGAATAAACTAAGTTGGCCCACAGCAAATAGAATTTTCTATTATATTTTAAAGTTATGTAAAACCTGCATTCTCCATCATAATACAAAAAAAAAGTGATTTAAATTACTTACTGTTAAAATTATTTAATCCCATAAATATTTTCAGTTAAAATTAATGTCAGAAAGAGATACCATGTTTGAAAAGGTTTGAGCATAGGTAAGAAAAAATAGTAGTACTAGTTCACAGAATGGGCTAGAGACTTGCTGACTTTATATTGTGACATGTAGGTATTTTGAAAACAAAACAAAATACATACACCAAATACCCACTCGATTAACCCTATTCTGATGAAATGTAATGAATTATTTCTGCATACTCTCTCTAGCATTTGTCTGCCTAATTTCAATAATAGTATTCTTAAAATTTAAAATTTTGGATTTACAATTTCTTTCATGTTACATTGCACAGTGACTTTTTCTCTTTGTTGTCAAAACATTATATAGATTTGTGGTTATATAATTTTTCAATCATTTGCCTTATATTGGACATTTAAGTTGTCTTTTGTGTTTGATATCCATGAGCAAAACTGGGATATAGGAATCATCATGGAGTTGCCAGGCTAAATGTAACTGAGATATTTATGAGTCTGATAGGTTTTGAAATACTGAGCTGTCTCTAATGAAGCTCTAAACAGGGGGTTTCTGAATCACGGTAGTAAAACAAATATACAGGATATGGGGGGATTTTTGCAATATTCATGATACTGAGAGACAGGAAAGATCCTGCTGTCCCAGCTAAGCCCCAGTTAAGCGGATTATGTGGGTGGGCTAGAGCAAACACTACTAGACATTCTGTAAAAACAGTATTTCAACTAGATGAACTGCCACTCATAAGCACCACCACATGCCCTTTGCAACAGCTTAAAGTGTGTCTTTTCTTGTACACGTGGAAATGATATATGTTAACCAAACAACTATATCTGGGAAGTGCCTTTCTACCAGCTATGCATATATTTTATATCTTACTGAAGCATGTTATGTTAGAACTCAGGAGAATATAGAAGGAACAAAACAAAACCAAAAAAGCCATGATGTACTGAGCGTCAGCTCTATGCCAGTGAGTCTTATATACAGAAACTCATTATGGAGAAAATTATCATCATTTTGCAATTAGAACAACGATGCCTTACTCACAGTCACGCAGTGAGTATTAGGAGAATGAGAATGGGAAAACAGGTCCAAGAATAAAACCTATGCTTTGCCAAATGCATCTATAAACACAAGAGTCTTGATGAAATTCAATTAAAAGAACACTCTACTTATATGAATATTTGAGATATCTTTAGTGAAGCTTTTACAGTTTACTGGAATATGTGAAGGGCTAATTAGTGCAAAGTGAAAGTGCATTCAGTTAAGAAAGTAAGCTTGATCCCATTACAGTGTCAAGTGGGTTAAACTTGAAGTCCTCTGATGAGAGGCAAGCTCACTATCTCATTAGTGCTTTGGTATATGCATATGTTTACTTGTGGGGAGCCTAGAGGCGGATCTGGGAGAGGTGGTGCATAATTAGACTCATATTACCCAAATGGCTGTTTCTGGGACGCTCTTCTTGATGAACTTTTTTCCTCTCTTCTTCTGTATTTTGTACTTTTTTTCATCTGAGCATTCAGGCAAACTAAGCCTACTTTGATATTTTGCTCAAAGAATGGCAAGTGAAGTGCAGTGTTTTCACTTCTTTCTAGAACACAGCCTCCTCAAGAAATACATAAATATTCACTAGGCAAGATAACAAACTAGTATGGATGACTGCATTCCTTCCTCACTTCCCATGAAAACACCATGCTAGATACTATTCTGAAGCAAGAAGTTTACATATCCCACACTTTTGTGCAGAATTTAAGAAAAATTAAGGATACAAAGAGCAGTTTGCTCTCAGTGTGTATATAGTAGAGAGTTATCTAGAGGACAGGAGTGCAAGATGTATTCCAGCATGACTGAGCAAGAAAACAGTAGCTCCAGATGTTACATTAGGATGTTAGATATTAATACCATGGCAGTTACGGAACCCAGCTGGGAAAGAGAGCTGTTAACTATACGTGAAGGTAAGCGTTTTACCTGTCAGACCCTACAGATCTCTAAACATGCAGAAAATTAACTGAGAAAATATCCTGCAGAAGTGACTCTTGAAACATACCAATGCTGGGAAGTTTTCTTGAAGTAGCAATGAAAGGAAATGCAATTGGTTAACCTTTGGGCTGAGCTCCTGTATCGTATTAAAAAGGAAGTTATATACATTATAGCAAGATAGAGAATAACTCCAAGGAAATATAAGCAGCTAAGGAAAGTAGAGGTGTATGAAGACCATACAAAGTATAAAATATTACATAAGAATTTATAGTCTAAGGAATACATAGGATTCATATTGACCTAATTATAAAAATTAATAATAAAAGAAGAATCAAATATATAAAGAGATATACCATGTTCATAGGTGGTTCAACTTAATATAAGGTTTGAATTCATCCAAAATAAATTGTACATTAAATGCAATTCTAATAAAAAAAAGTGCTAGCATAAATTTTGAGAAAACTTGGATACCGTGATTCTAAATTTTATATGGAAGAAAATACATTCACAAATGGGAAGGCAAAGTTAAGAGTATTTTAGAGGAATTTACAGTGCTGGATATTCTCCATTTACCTCTCCAGATTAATGTTCTTCTTTTTTTTTTTTTTTTTTTAACATCTTTATTGGAGTATAATTGCTTTACAATGGTATGTTAGTTTCAGCTTCACAACAAAATGAATCAGTTATATATATACATATATTCCCATATCTCTTCCCGCTTGCGTCTCCCTCCCTCCCACCCTCCCTATCCCACCCCTCCAGGCGGTCACAAAGCCCCGAGCTGATCTCCCTGTGCTATGCGGCTGCTTCCCACTAGCTATCTACCTTACGTTTGGTAGTGTATATATGTCCATGCCTCTTTATCGCTTTGTCACCGTTTACCCTTCCCCCTCCCCATAGCCTCAAGTCCATTCTCTAGTAAGTCTGTGTCTTTATTCCTGTTTCACCCCTAGGTTTTTCATGACATTTTTTTTTTTTAAATTCCATATATATGTGTTAGCATATGGTATTTGTCTCTCTCTTTCTGACTTACTTCACTCTGTATGACAGACCCTAGGTCTATCCACCTCATTACAAATAGCTCAATTTCGTCTCTTTTTATGGCTGAGTAATATTCCATTGTATATATGTGCCACATCTTCTTTATCCATTCATCCGATGATGGACACTTAGGTTGTTTCCATCTCTGGGCTATTGTAAATAGAGCTGCAATGAACATTTTGGTACATGACTCTTTTTGGATTATGGTTTTCTCAGGGTATATGCCCAGTAGTGGGATTGCTGGGTCATATGGTAGTTCTATTTGTAGCTTTTTAAGGAACCTCCATACTGTTCTCCACAGTGGCTGTATCAATTTACATTCCCACCAACAGTGTAAGAGGGTTCCCTTTTCTCCACACCCTCTCCAGCATTTATTGTTTCTAGATTTTTTGATGATGGCCATTCTGACTGGTGTGAGATGATATCTCATTGTAGTTTTGATTTGCATTTCTCTCATGATTAGTGATGTTGAGCATTCTTTCATGTGTTTGTTGGCACTCTGTATATCTTCTTTGGAGAAATGTCTATTTAGGTCTTCTGCCCATTTTTGGATTGGGTTGTTTGTTTTTTTGTTATTAAGCTGCATGAGCTGCTTATAAATTTTGGAGATTAATCCTTTGTCGGTTGCTTCATTTGCAAATATTTTCTCCCATTCTGAGGGTTGTCTTTTGGTCTTGTTTATGGTTTCCTTTGCTGCGCAAAAGCTTTTAAGTTTCATTAGGTCCCATTTGTTTACTCTTGTTTTTATTTCCATTTCTCTAGGAGGTGGGTCAAAAAGGACCTTGCTGTGATTTATGTCGTAGAGTGTTCTGCCTATGTTTTCCTCTAAGAGTTTGATAGTTTCTGGCCTTACATTTAGGTCTTTAATCCATTTTGAGCTTATTTTTGTGTATGGTGTTAGAGAGTGATCTAATTTCATACTTTTACATGTAGCTGTCCAGTTTTCCCAGCACCACTTATTGAATAGGCTGTCCTTTCTCCACTGTACATTTCTGCCTCCTTTGTCAAAGATAAGGTGACCATATGTGCGTGGGTTTATCTCTGGGCTTTCTATCCTGTTCCATTGATCTATCTTTCTGTTTTTGTGCCAGTACCATACCGTCTTGATAACTGTAGCTTTGTAGTATAGTCTGAAGTCTGGGAGCCTGATTCCTCCAGTTCCTTCTTTCGTTCTCAAGATTGCTTTGGCTATTCGGGGTCTTTTGTGTTTCCATACAAATTGCAAAATTTTTTGTTCTATTTCTGTGAAAAATGCCAGTGGTAGTTTGATAGGGATTGCATTGAATCTATAGATTGCTTTGGGTAGTAGAGTCATTTTCACAATGTTGATTCTTCCAATCCAAGAACATGGTATATCTCTCCATCTATTTGTATCATCTTTAATTTCTTTCATCAGTGTCTTATAATTTTCTGCATACAGATCTTTTGTCTCCTTAGGTAGGTTTATTCCTAGATATTTTATTCTTTTTGTTGCAATGGTAAATGGGAGTGTTTTCTTAATTTCACTTTCAGATTTTTCATCATTAGTATATAGGAATGCCAGAGATTTCTGTGCATTAATTTTGTATCCTGCCACTTTACCAAATTCATTGATTAGCTCTAGTAGTTTTCTGGTAGCATCTTTAGGGTTCTCTATGTATAGGATCATGTCATCTGCAAACAGGGACAGCTTTACTTCTTCTCTTCCGATTTGGATTCCTTTTATTTCCTTTTCTTCTCTGATTGCTGTGGCTAAAACTTCCAAAACTATGTTGAATAAGAGTGGTGAGAGTGGGCAACCTTGTCTTGTTCCTGATCTTAGTGGAAATGCTTTCAGTTTTTCACCATTGAGGATGATGTTTGCTGTGGGCTTGTCATATATGGCCTTTATTATGTTGAGGAAAGTTCCCTCTATGCCTACTTTCTGCAGGGTTTTTATCATAAATGGGTGTTGAATTTTGTCAAAAGCTTTCTCTGCATCTATTGAGATGATCATATGGTTTTTCTCCTTCAGTTTGTTAATATGGTTTATCACATTGATAGATTTGCGTATGTTGAAGAATCCTTGCATTCCTGGAATAAACCCCACTTGATCATGGTGTATGATCCTTTTAATGTGCTGTTGGATTCTGTTTGCTAGTATTTTGTTGAGGATTTTTGCATCTATGTTCATCAGTGATATTGGCCTGTAGTTTTCTTTCTTTGTGACATCCTTGTCTGGTTTTGGTATCAAGGTGATGGTGGCCTCGTAGAAGGAGTTTGGGAGTGTTCCTCCCTCTGCTATATTTTGGAAGAGTTTGAGAAGGACAGGTGTTAGCTCTTCTCTAAATGTTTGATAGAATTCGCCTGTGAAGCCATCTGGTCCTGGGCTTTTCTTTGTTGGAAGATTTTTAATCACAGTTTCAATTTCAGTGCTTGTGATTGGTCTGTTCATATTTTCTATTTCTTCCTGATTCAGTCTTGGCAGGTTGTGCATTTCTAAGAATTTGTCCATTTCTTCCAGATTGTCCATTTTATTGGCATAGAGTTGCTTGTAGTAATCTCTTATGATCTCTTTTATTTCTGCAGTGTCAGTTGTTACCTCTCCTTTTTCATTTCTAATTCTATTTATTTGAGTCTTCTCCCTTTTTTTCTTGATGAGTCTGGCTAGTGGTTTATCTATTTTGTTTATCTTCTCAAAGAACCAGCTTTTAGTTTTATTGATCTTTGCTATTGTTTCCTTCATTTCTTTTTCATTTATTTCTGATCTGATTTTTATGATTTCTTTCCTTCTGCTAGCTTTGGGGTTTTTTTGTTCTTCTTTCTCTAATTGCTTGAGGTGCAAGGTTAGGTTGTTTATTCGAGATGTTTCCTGCTTCTTAAGGTGGGCTTGTATTGCTATAAACTTCCCCCTTAGAACTGCTTTTGCTGCATCCCATAGGTTTTGGGTCGTTGTGTCTCCATTGTCATTTGTTTCTAGGTATTTTTTGATTTCCTCTTTGATTTCTTCAGTGATCACTTCATTATTTAGTAGTGTATTGTTTAGCCTCCATGTGTTTGTATTTTTTACAGATCTTTTCCTGTAATTGATATCTAGTCTCATGGCATTGTGGTCAGAAAAGATACTTGACACAATTTCAATTTTCTTAACTTTACCAAGGCTTGATTTGTGACCCAAGATATGATCTATCCTGGAGAATGTTCCATGAGCACTTGAGAAAAATGTGTATTCTGTTGTTTTTGGATGGAATGTCCTATAAATATCAATTAGATCCATCTCGTTTAATGTATCATTTAAAGCTTGTGTTTCCCTATTTATTTTCATTTTGGATGATCTGTCCATTGTGATGTTCTTCTTTATTCCATCTCTTCATGTCTTGGGATGCTGAGCTCTATGGAACACATCAGGCTTTCTAGTTATCTGGCTTCTTGAGAAGCACTGACAAACACTTCTGCTATTTTTCTACCTAAGGCTTAATAAAGCATGTCTATTTACAGCTCTTACTAACAAATAGACTTAAGTGAGCCCTCCAAATGGTCCCACATTAGATGTGTATACCTGTATTTTAGTATTTATCTCATTTTTTTATGGTTTTCTGTCTTCTCTGTTACAATATTCTCCTTAAGAATACTGTTATGTTTTATTAATTAGTATCCCAGAACACATTAATCAGTTTATAAATTTTTTTAAAACTGAAATAATAGAAACTATTTACTTGACTGCAGTACGTAGTTTATATTCAGAATCATCATATCCCCACAGAAAGGCTTATAGATTTAAATCTAAAGTTTATTATTTAAGCGTGAAAGGAAAGCTGCAGTTGAGGAGAAAATCTATTTTTTTTCCTCATGTAATAACCAAACAGTGAAATGTAAGAAAGTTCTATTTCAAAAATAAATGAATAATATTCCACTGTATATATGTGCCACATGTTCTTTAGCCATTCATCTGTTGATGGACACTTAGATAGCTAGTGAGAAGCAGCTGTATAGCACAGGGAGATCAGCTTGGTGCTTTGTGACCATCTAGAGGGGTGGGATAGGGAGGGTGGGAGGGAGATGAAAAAGGGAGGAGATATGGGGATATATGTGTATGTATAGCTGATCTACTTTGTTATAAAGCAGAAACTAACACACCATTGTAAAGCAATTATACTCCGATAAAGATGTTAATAAATAAATAAATAAATAAATGAAAACATTACCATCTGTAGTTATTGTTTAATGGAGACACAATCCAATCTCAAGGCAATTTTTGAAATCCCAGAGAAAATAATGCAATTGCCCAGAAAGCAGTCAGCCATTTTTAATACTTTGATATTTAATAAAGATAGCTTTATCTCTGCAAGTACAATTTGATAACCAATATCATATTCTTAGATAAATAAAAAGAGCACTCTGAACAATGCACTAGGATTTAATTTGAATGTAGAACATTTTACACCCTCCCTACAGAAAACTACTGCAGAATTTTTAAAAATTATGTTTTGCTTTCTTTGAATACACCTGAGTACCCAGATAATTTAAAAATGCAAACATGGAAACTAAGATATTTATTTTGCAAGGTTTCTGAAGTCAAAGATTATTGACAAGTCACAGGAATATGTTTTTTTTAATTAAAAAATTGAAAGTTTGAAATACTTAAAGATTGTTTAAATAGTATTTCAGATATAAGGTCTGAAAATATAAAAATTCAAAGCACCATAATATATATATATATTTTAAATTTTATTATTTATTTATTTATTTATTTATTTTTGGCTGCCTTGGGTCTTTGTTGCTGTGTGCAGGCTTTCTCTAGTTGCAGTGAGCAGGGGCTACTCTTCGTTGTGGTGCGCTGGCTTCGCATTGCAGTGGCTTCTCTTGTTGCAGAGCACAGGCTGTAGGCGTCAGGCTTCAGAAGTTGTGGCTCGCAGGCTCTGGAGTGCAGGCTCAGTAGTTGTGGCGCACGGGCTTAGTTGCTCCGCGGCATGTGGGATCTTCCTGGACCAGGTCTCGAACCCGTGTTCCTTGCGTTGGCAGGCGGATTCTTAACCCCTGTGCCACCAGGGAAGCCCCACCATAATATATTGTGTCTTGATATAAGATAAAAATGTTAATGTCATGTATATAAATGGATAATGTCAAGTATATTATTTCTGATTTATTCATTTAAAAAATATTTACTTCTCCAGACGTAGTCCATTTGCTGATTAAACATCTTGGCAAGTTTTCTTAATAAGAATTACCTGAAGAGTGTATTTCAGATGATGAAATCTGACAAAAACCTATTTAATCTGAGGCCATATGGAGAGTATAATAGAAGTAGAAACCAAATGCAGTTTAAGTACAGTTTCACATTTCTGTTAAATTTCTTGATAAAATAACACAGGTTTGACTTGAGGAAAATACCCAATATATAGAAGATTAAATTAAATCATATTTGATGACTTGTACACTGATAAATTCCATGTGGGTTCTATTATGAGTAAACATATCTGATTTAAGACAGAGGCAAAGACATATGAAAGCATTAGACTTGTTTTTTATTTTTGTGGTACGCGGTACGTGGGCCTCTCACTGTTGTGGCCTCTCCCGTTGCGGAGCACAGGCTCCGGACGCGCAGACTCAGCAGCCATGGCTCACGGGCCCAGCCGCTCCGCGGCATGTGGGATCTTCCTGGACCAGGGCACGAACCCGTGTCCCCTGCATCGGCAGGCAGACTCTCAACCACTGCGCCACCAGGGAAGCCCTAGACTTGTTTTTAATAGTGTGATATGAGTGGAGATAGCAAAATTCTGATGCTCTTTAATAATATATATCAGAAGAGATGGAAGTGAATCACTCAGTAGGAAAAAAAGGTAAATATAAATTAATTTCTTATTCTTACTTTCTCTGACATTCTTCTGAGCGTGCATGAGTTACCATAGGTGGCTCTGAGCATTTAAAAACTGACCACACATATTTTTCCCTGTCATCCACGAAAATGTTCCACTTGGCATTCACTAACCATGATAATTTTATCATACAATATATATTCCAACCTTATCTGTACTACTTTCCAAGCTGCCTTGCTTAAATGTCATGTTTTCCTGTACTCTTTTTTTTTTGTTTCCCCCTAATCTGGACTTAACTCCATAGCAAGTCAAGGAAGATCTGTGCACTCTGATCAAAACCCATAGAATATACAACACCAAGAGTGAACACCAGTGTAAACTATGGAGCTTAGGTGGTAATGATGTGTTAATATAGGTTGTAGATACTCTCACTGTAAGCATTTTTGCAATAGACGTCTTTGCTGCAAGCATCTTTGCTGCAAACATTTTCATCACATAACTAATCGGCTGAAAGGCAATTTTGCAATAAAAGATAAAATAACTGGTTGACAGTTGGGTTTGACAGTTTGGTTTCAACTGGTTGACAGTTTGGCTTTATTTCTCCATTGACACAGTACTCCCATTTTTATATTACATAAATCTTAGCCCTCATAATGGTCTATACAGTGACAAGTAGATAAGGTGGTCTGAAAATAGTGGATAATAACAATGACATATGTTGACTTGATAGAAAATATGGTGATAAAACTTACTGGAAGTGTCAAATAAGAATGTGTAAAGCCAGATGGTATACTATACTTTAAAATAACATACCAGTTTACAAATCCTTCAGTGAGCACAGTTATTCCTCTTACCCATCAAAACCAAAAGTTTACCAAGCTATAGTAAATGTAAAAGAGGAGGCTAGAAATTCACAACAGTCTTCCAGAGTATTAATTATTGATTCTTTAGCTAATTTAGATATAACATCTTGTTCTCTAATGCTGTCTTTACCAAATTTATCATGCAAGTTAGAAGTTGGATGCAAAAGAAGAATCAACCTCCATCTATCCCCTACAGAGGAAGTGGTTATGTGATTCCTGATGAGTATACATTGTAAAAAATGGTGCAATTTTTTTTAACTATTTGATAGTGGAGAACATGTAAATGGAATTTTGGTATTTGGCACAGAATCTTGTTTAGATGATTTGATGAACTATAAGGACTGGACATGTGATGGAACATTTAATGGTAGCCCAGATATGTACTACCAGTTATGTATGTTACTGACGTTGATAAGAAATAGCAGCATCCCTCATCTGTTTTAATTCCAGGGAAATCTGAAGAGACTCACAGCAGATTTTTTATATTGTAAATAACTTACGTCCAACATTAGATCCTGAATCTTTAATGATCGAATTTGAGAAACGAAGTATCATTGCTTTTTCTAAAATATACCCGAATACAACTATAACTGGCTATTTGTTTTATATGGAAGAGAATGTTTACCTCAAAATCACTGATATCAGAGAAAATTTTTTCTATGAAGCAGAAGCCAAATTTAACACAAAAATTAAATGCATTACAGTGTTAGCATTTCTTCCATTTTGTGACTTTATTGATGATGATGATTTGCCCCCAAAACTTGGTTTCTTTTTTTGAAACACACTACATTGTGTTTGAAGGCACAGAGTCAAACCCATATATCCCATAGTACTTTGGAATGTCCATCAGTGGGCATGTGACAAGATGCCAAGAATAAACAACAGTGTAGAAGGCTTTCACAACACCATACAAAGCTCAGTTACAAATAAGCATCCTAGTAATTGAAACTGATGCATCCCTTAATGAAGGAAGACATTTTAGTGAAAAAGAAAAAGCATGATGCCGAATGAGGAGACAAAGCAACAAGAAAAAATAATGTATAATACTATGAACAAAAAACTTCAAAGAGAAGTGCTTAGGTAAAACCCACAAAATAAAGTCAGATACGTGTGCAGTATTGCCATGAATCTACACAAGTTTTAAATGTATTCAAAGATTTTGTGTTTTTCAATAAAGTCTTTTAAATTTTCTATATTTCTCATGTTTCATTATGTTCTTTTAATGCCCCTCTTTTATTTTTCATTATTTTATCTTTTATGGCAAAATTGCCTTACGGCCAGTTGGTTATGGTAAAAATGTAAAGTCTTTTAAATTTTGTTATTTTTTATGTTTCATTATGTCCTTTTTAATGTCCCTCTTTTATGTTTCATTATTTTATCTTTTACGGCAAAATTGCCTTATGGCCAATTAGTTAAGCAGTGAAAATGTTTGAGGCAAAAATGCTTGGGCAAGATGTCTACCACAAAGATGCTTACAGCGAAAGTAAATAGGACAAGGTTAATATAGGTTCACTGATCGTACAGATTGGTACAAATTGATTGGTACAAATTGGTACTGCTTTGGTATAAGATGCTGATAGTGGGGGAGGTGGTATGTCAGGGAGGGTAGGAGCTTATATAGGAGCGCTGTGCTTTCTGTTCAATTTTTCTGTGAGCCTAAATCTGCCCTGAAAAATAAAGTCAATTAATAAAAAATAGACTTTTTTGTTTTTACCGAACCATTTAACCATGACTTCTGATTAGATATATCCTATGACATTCTATAGATAGCAACTTTGTGAACATATATATACACAGTAGGTGTGTGGATATATATATATATAAAAAATACAGTATGTGAATATATATTCACACAGAGCTATATTTTTACCCCATATATATATATTTACCCAAGTGTATATATATATATATATATTTTACCTTAATATATATATTTTACCCTAATATACATGCATGTATATATATGTATGTGTGTGTATATATATACATCTACCATGACTTCTGATTAGGTATATCCTTCTAGGGAGGGAGTTATATTTGTGTAGGAATATTATCTGATAAATCATCAGCCCTGGAAACATAGGGCTGCAGTAACCAAGACCTGCCAAATGATAGCTAAATTGTTCTGCATTAGAAATACGTAAGACATTAGATGAAGGTATGGAAAAGACAAGAAGGTTCAGAGAGAGGAGGAACAAGAAGAGAAAAAGGCTGAGCAGTAAAACAGGAAGCTAAATTCCAAGTTGCCAAAGGAGACAAATAATTTTTGGAATGGAAATATATCACATCAATTTCTAAATTGTTTATCTGTGAATCCCCAAGCCTTCTACAAAGCCTTGTGAAAAATAGGATAAGTTCAAAGATTATGCCATTTGGGGCATAATGGGGCAGTATGAGTAAGGTAGTGGGGAAATAACTAAACAGCTAATTCAGAGAAAATGACAGCTCTGAGCCACAGTGCAGCCATGAGTAATGTACAGAAATTTTGACTTGAAGAGAATATTGGAATTCAGAGTTTGTGAAAAAAGAATCCAAGGAATCTTATCCAGACCTGAAAGGCAGAGATATCCTTGTTGACATTGGGGTTACATATCATTTGAGGGACAGGGGTCAGTATGCTCATATGTGGGAAAATTCTAGGCCTTATTTCTAAATCAGCCACTTGGTAGCTTAAATCACATCTTTGCTTAGTGCAAAGTCTTATGCCAGACACATGGAGACATCTGATAAATAGTAAACTGTTGATAAATTATATATGTAAAATATATTTAGATGTTATTCCATGTATTTTATCATGGAAATTCGAGGCAGCTGGCTTTTGTTAAAGCTACAGGTTATTCTGAAGTTATCACACCAAAAATTGAAAACCAGTACGTGAAATGCACATCACCACAGTAATTGTAACTCATTTGGGTGTTGTCATAAAATTTTAAAAGTTCATCACTCACTTTGGAGATACTACATTGGGATACTGTTATATTAAAAAAAAAACAGTTATAGATAACATAAAATGAAACAGATATAGTTGACAGTGAATGAGGTGGGTAGTACTTTGAAAAAAAAAAAGTTCTTGGGGAGAGCCACTCGTTTATGCTATTTATATTCCAAATGAGATTCAAAGATAATGTCAGATATGGAAATGGTTTGTGTTTGAGTGGTTTTGTGTGTGTACGTATGCATGTGTTTGTGTGTACTGGGTGGTGTTCTCCTTGAATCTACATGGTTGTTGATTCCAGTATTGTGTCATCCTAGTAATCCCTGCAGTTGCACTATGTTTTATTCATATTGGCGGAAACAGTGCTTGTGTAAATGTATAGAGTTTGCTCTGCTTACTCAGTTAGGTGGGCTCCTCACTTAGTTTTAACTCTCTAGGTACCAAAGTTAGAGACTGATAATCAAGTAGTGTTGACCCAATGTAGACATTGACAAGGTAGATCTCATAGTAAGGAAGACAGGTGCTCAGATTATATTTGGTAGTGGGGATAAATTGTAATGGGGCACAGGAAAAGGGGGTTTTGTGTGATGTCATTTTCCCAGTTATCCATTTACTCTGGGAAAAGTAATAAGACTAAAGTGAGCAGCAGACCTCATGGATAGACAGCTCAATAGCTCAGTACAACTCCCAACACTAGACTTAAGTGACCTATACTTCTATGCATCCACTTGAGATAACATTTTTTTCAACAGAGAGAATTTTACTTGCCTGGTTTAACACCTTCCAATAGGAGAAGATTTTGGACCATTGCAAGCCAAAATTCCTCAGGTCAAACATATTTTTCCTAATCCAATGAGATATGTCTAGGAGATAAGAAGTGATTGATTGGTAATGGATAGACATATCAAAACATAAACAACATTGCCACCAGCCCCAGAGAGACTCCTCAGAGTCAAATCTTTAGAAATTAATTGTGAAAAGGTTAGGCACTTAGAATTTTATGGATTCCTCTTCAGGATAAAGTGTTGACATATGTGATCAATTTCTTAACTAAGACATTATGAAAACAATATATAAATCACTACATCCACACCATGGAATGAGACATTATAACATGCATTTAATCTAGTATAATTACACATAATAAAAATAGATTTACACTTCATCAAGTAGCTGGGTAAATACTTTTCAATGAACTGTCTCACATTCTAGTCTGGTCTACATTCCTTTTTTATTTCTTTGATTCATCAGTGAACACTTTCTCAATTGCATGCCCTATAGTTCCATACAGTTCCTCATTAGTCCATCTGAGATATTTCCTCATATCATAATCCGTATTCTTAGTTTGGTCTTAAAAATTCTCAAATTCTAGGGCTTCCCTGGTGGCGCAGTGGTTGAGAGTCCGCCTGCCGATGCAGGGGATGCGGGTTCGTGCCCCAGTCCAGGAGGATCCCACGTGCTGCGGAACGGCTGCGCCTGTGAGCCATGGCCGCTGGGCCTGCGCGTCCGGAGCCTGTGCTCCGCAACGGGAGAGGCCGCAGCAGTGAGAGGCCCGAGTACCGCAAAAAAAAAAAAAAAAAAAAAAAAAAAATTCTCAAATTCATAGTTGAGTATTCTTTTCTGCTTTTTTTTTTAATCAGTTGTAATTTTGAGGAAAGTGATTTCTTTCAAGAGGGAAGAAATCCCTATCCCTAATTACTTTTCAACTCGGAAATGGCTTTTCTGGCTCTCTACGAGGATGGCCACTTTGTATGTAATCCTTATGTCTATGTGATACGAATATGAACTATTTTAGTCTTTTGTATTCTGTCACCATTGGGAGTTAATTTTTCTCTTCTAACTTTGGCAAGAATAGTAAGTTTCTGAGACATGAGTGGAAAACAGATACCATTCCTGGGTAGCAATGTATATAATCTTATAATTCCATTTTCTAATGGATAGAAAAGTCAGAGGCTAAGGTTTTAACAAGAAAATCCATTAATTCTTATTGGCCACCATAACTATTTTCTACATTCAGAGGATGGGCCAAACATGTGAATAGGCATAACTATAGACACAAACTTCCATGTGCGAAATCACAAATGTCATTGCTTCTTTCTTGAACTCTCTGGGATTTCTGGCCCCGAGTTACAGTTTACCAAATGAGAGAGAAATGTATCTAATCCATCTAAAGTAAACTTCGGATTCTTTTTCTTCCGTTCTCTTCAATGGGGAGCAATTCAGATCCACATCTCCTTCACATTAAAGTTAAAACTGTGCCTAAAATCTTCCCTCATCCCATTACTGTCTGTGTTGATTCTAACTAAGTTCAAGGGAAGGTGGAAGGTAGGATAGTCTTGATTATGGTTTGATTTAAGTTTGCATCCATCCATTGCTATTAGCTTGTCTAGTGTGCCCTCTTGGTCCAAACAACATATAGAGATTCCTCTGACCTAGAGAATCTCCTTCTCTTGTCTAAACTTCCTTTGATTGCTCTGCAAAACCATCATCTTCCCTTTTATCCCAGAGAGAGAGTTTCACAATTCACCTCCATTTACCTTGACTTTTTCCCCTCTTCTCTCTAAGCTGACTTCCACACCCCAAAAGGACTGTATTTAAATTTTGAAATCCCCTTCCAGATTGCCTAGAAGCTATGGGAATAGAGAATGTACCTCAGCCAAATCATGGAAAAGTAAGGCATGGCCACCAGCCCTCCTGACCATTCTCCTTCCGTGCACTGGACCAGTTTTTGAGACTGACACCTTCTAACTCTCCAGACTGTAAGAGTGGTCCAGACTTAAAAGAGGTTTTGCATGGTGTCATTTCCTTGGAGTGTATTGAGAGGATGCTTGAGCAGAGTCCATATATCTGGATTGCTCTTTAGTCTCTCATTTTCCCCAAAATGGCAGAATAAAGAATCCCATTCTCCTTCACTGATCGAGCTTTGTGGAAAAGGAGAAGCCCTTGTGGTTATACTCCTTGGGTGTAGGCAAGCCAATTAAAATAAATTATGGTGTTTCTCACCAAACTCCTCAGCCTGCCAAGAAACTGCTAAATTACCATTTTCTTTCACTAGTAACACATCACAAGTGCAAGAATTAGTGAATGAAGGGACCATGCAGGGAGCAGAAAATGACATCATCGAAGGGCATCATGGAGAGAGACAGATCCGACGGTACAAAATGTTTCAATGGAAAGTGAAAATTTAGCCTTGCAAATTTAGGAATCTTGTTGGCAAAGCTCATTGACATACCATAAAGGGTACTTCCACTTTTAAGTTACTCACTGTCTTAGATATTAGCAACTAGAACTCCTGCTCTGTTCAAACTGAATTTTAGACATGTTCTTTCCGTATACCTTAACTGTCTTCCTCTGTTGATTATTTGACTCTTGAAGGAAAGTGCACAGTTGACTGAACCACTGCAAGAAGAGTATGGTATGGGTAATAGAATTGGCAGGTGGCTACATTGACTGGAGAAAAGAATTGAGAATCTTTCCAGCCTTATATAATGCAGAAGAAGCCACAGGGCTTGTGACTTCTTCGGCATTAATCATTAAATATCCGATGCTCCTTTAGGGGGAAGCTTCTTTGGATAGTTCCCATTTGATCTTCCAAATCTATTTTTGCCCTTCTTCATCCAGTTTTGTGCCCCAAGAAGCTAAACTACATGCACTGCTTCATGGTCACCCTTACCCTCTGGCTTCATGTTGGGGTTGGGCAATTCAAGACACAAGGAGGAGATAAGGAGGAGGGAGGAAAGGGACTTCCCTGGTGGTGCAGTGGATAAGACTCCGTGCTGCCAGTGCAGGGGGCCTGGGTTCGATCCCTGGTCAGGGAACTAGATCCCGCATGCATGCTGCAACTGAGAGTTCGCATGCCACAACTAAGGAGCCAGCAAGCTGCAACTAAGGAACCTGCCTGCCTCAACTAAGGAGCCCACATGCCATAGCTAAGGAGCCAGCAAGCCGCAAGTAAGGAGCCCGCCTGCTGCAACTAAGACCCAGCACAACTAACTAAATAAATAAATACTTTAAAAAAAAAAAAAAAAGAGGGAGGGAGAAAAATGGTGTCAGGATATTGGCTTTCTTTGTTGCTGCACTAATCAGTCACTTTGGCTTGTCAGTATCCCTTTGTCAAAGACTAATGCTCCTAGTAGATGGTCCTCTACACAGCCTAGTTTCTTCTGCTTCCATTAAATGCTCTCTTCCCTTAACATTCAGTCTAGAATCATCTTCCTTCTTTTTGCTAGTCCTGGGATACTGTTCTGTCCTTCTTTGTTTTTCTGAAGCCTACCTACATATTCGTAAACACCACCTTTTTTTTTTTTTTTGCGGTACGCAGGCCTCTCACTGTCGTGGCCTCTCCTCTTGCGGAGCACAGGCTCCGGATGCGCAGGCTCAGCGGCCATTGGCTCGTGGGCCCAGCCACTCCGCGGCATGTGGGATCTTCCCGGACTGGGGCACGAACCCGTGTCCCCTGCATCCGCAGGCGGACTCTCAACCACTGCGCCACCAGGGAAGCCCAACACCACCTTTTTAAAACCACCTTAATGTCGTTGCATGTGCCACCTGTTTCCTTCTGGGACCCTTATCGATATTGGGCGGGCCTCCCTGTTAGGTAGTATGTATCTCCTTCTCCTAGACAGTGCAGACAGCAATAAACAGGGATCACAATGTAATGGAAATGTATTACACCTTTATTCAGTATTTAAATGTTGGTCTTTGTGAGTCAGTAGGGCAGCATGCTTTTAGAAACTGGTTACATTTTACTTAAGTGTCAGATACTTGTTTTCCACATAACTTCGGTTGACTTGATTTGGAGCTACAAGGGATTTCATGTTTCCTACTCTAAAATCTTTGAATGAAAACAAAAGGAAAGAAGTTGACGTGCAAAGCCAGTTCCTGGAATTATACGTCAGAGATGAAGCAATTAAAATTGACATCAGCATCACCAAATGCCTAACTCTTTCTTCAAAAACTCTTTCAAAAGAAAAGATATGTCTGTGTTCTGACATAAATAACAAGAATATGTTTTCAACAAACAAAAGAAAATTCATATTTCCAACTGAGTTGATTCCTGTTTAAGGTAAATGCTTAATTAGATTATACATATTCTTCTAAGTGTACTACCATTTTGCTTAGCATTAATTTTGAAATTCTAATTTGGGAATTGTTTTGAGGGAAAGTTTAAAAATAATTGAAGTCAAGCACACTGGCAAATTGATATCCCCATGTCTGCCTCTCTTGTTTGTTTGTTTTTACAGTTTTCTTTTTGACATGTAGATGTGGATGTCTATTGGTCAGGTCTCAAACTTGGTATGTATAAAACTAAATTCTTGGTCTCCTAATACTACCTGTTCTTCCCATAGACTATTTGGTTATTGGCAAATACTGTCTTCTAGTTGCTTAGGCCCGATGCCAAGGAGTCATTCTGGACTTCACGCTTTCTGTCACATCGCATCTAATTCATTTAATTATGATACCTCTGCTCTCAAGTATACCTGTAATCAGTGGCCAGAGGAGAACTTTTAAAACACAAGTCAGAACTTGTCATTCTGTACTCAAAGACCTCTGTTAATTTCCCAACTCATTCAGAGTAAAAGCTAAATTCCTTAAATAGCTTGTAAAGTCCTCCAAAACTTATCATCCACTCATTTCCTATCTGACATTCTCTACAAATACTCCTTTTTTTCTCTTTGTTCCAGCTTGACTGATCACCTTTTACGTATCTGCATATGTATGTATGCATGTTTGTGTCTGTGTATAGAGATACAGCACACCCCGTTTTATAGTGCTTTGCTTTATTGTGCTTTGTAGACATTGCGTGCTTTACATATTGGAGGCTTGGGTCAATCCTATGTAAAGCAAGTCTATCAGTGCCATTTTTCCAACAGCATTTGCTCATTTCGTGTCTCTGTGCCACATTTTGGTAATTCTCATGACATTTCAAACTTTTTGATTATTATTATACTTGTTATGATCTGTAATCAGTGATCTTTGGTGTTACTGTGAGCTGAAGGCTCAGGTGATGGTTAGCATTTTTTTAGCAATACAGTATTTTTAAATTAAGATACGTACATTGTTACTTTTTAAGACATAATGCTATTGCACATTTAGTAGACTACAGTATGGTATAAACGTAACTTTTATTTGCACTGGGGAAACAAAAATTTTTGTGACTTGCTTTATTGTGGTGGTCTGGAACTGAACCCACAATATCTCTTAAGTAGGCCTGTATTTATTTTATACTTGTTCCCTTTTGTATGTCTGTATGCATGTATTTGTGTAGGTATGTCATGTATGTGTATGTTCATTAGCACCAGGCCTGCTTCTTCCTCAAGGCCTTTTAATTTCAGTCCCCCTTTTCTAGAATGCTCTACACATATATCACCTAATTCAGACTCTTATGAAAATAACAACTTCTCAGAATGTCTTTCGTATTTAAAATTTAAAAACCTACACCCTTTTCATTCCCCTTTTCTACTTTATTTTTCTGTCACTACCATACAAAGTATTTTAGTTCACTCTGTTGTTGCTGTTATTTAATGTTTGCCCCACCATAACAGATTTTGAGTTTCATGAGGATAAGAAACTTTTATCTATTTAAATTTTTAGCTTTCCAGTCCTGCAGCCTCACTGCCTAGAAAAGTGCCTTTCACATTGTAGGCATCCAGTAAATGTGTTCAGTACATAGGTGAATAAATGGCTTGATATTTTCACCTATGACATCATCCATCCAGCATTAAAACATGTTTCTCTCATTGTGTGTATGTTGGCCTGGGAGCATTTATAGGCATCTCCTTATATTGCTGGATTGATATTGATAGTGAAAGACTGTTGCTTCTTGGTGTTTAGAGATTTCAAAAGTAAAATTTCGGGATGTATTTTGACTCCATGACTCCAAATCTCGTTATTTTAATTAGAAACTAAAGCTATTTGTTGCTATCTGGCATTTGTGCTGGTCTCAAGAGAGCAAAGTTCCTTTGGTCCTTTCAATCCCATTGTGCTTGCACTTCTACACTCTGCATAGGAAGCTCTTACTAAGAAATGTTCAAATTAGTCTCAGAATAAATATGTCCTCAGAGAGACCTTTCCAGAGACACCTTAACCCTCCCTCCATTCCAGGTACTTGTACTACTCTGTTTTATTATCTGCATATCACTTTCACCTCCCTGAAACTAAATACTTGATTCACTTGTTTATACATTTATTTTCTGTATCTCTTCCCTAAAAAAAACTTTCTGTGACTGCAGGGATATGTCTGGGATGTTTAATCGAGTATTCTAATGCCTTCCAGCCCTCATAAAACATAAATGATGCTCACTGATGTTTATTTAGTGAATGAATGGATAGATCTTTTATTGTTTTCCATACAATGGAAGTTACAGATGAAATCTACTTGTGGCAGTCCATATCTTGTAACTTTTAGAAAATTATGTTTAAAAATAGAAAAATGAGAGAAAGGAAAGAATCTACTATACACCTATTAGAATGGCAAAAATCCAAAACACTTACTACATCAAATTCTGGTGAGGATGTGGAGCAGCAGGAATTTTAATTCATTGCTGATGGGAATGCAAAATGGTGCAGCCACTCCGGAAGACACCTGGGCAATTTCTTACAAAACTAAAATACTCTTACCTTTTGATCCAGCAATGATGGGCTATGGTATTTACCCGAATTAGTAATTGTTTTCCAGAGAAGCAGAGTGAATAGGGTATACAAATGGACACACAAAAGAGTCCCAAGAAAGCCAGTGTTGTAATTCAGTCCAAGTCCAGAGGGCTCAGAACCAGGGGAGCTGATGATGTGAATCTCAGACCCAGGGTAAGAGAAGATAAGATGTCACAACTCAGGCAAGAAAATAAGGAGCAGATTCCTCTTTCCTCCATCTTTTGTTGTATTCAGACCCTCAGTGGATTGGAAGATGCCCAGCCACATTGGAACACGCAATCCACTCTTCAGTTACTAATCTCATCCAGAAACCCTCACAGACATAGTCAGAAAAGAAATGTTTGTTCTCGGCACCCTGTGGCTCACTCAACTTGACACATGCGATTAACCATCATATTACCTAAAGGAGTGGAAAACTCATGTCCATATAAAACCTGCACATGGATGTTTATAGCACCTTTATTCATAATTGCCAAAACTTGGAAGAAACGAAGATGTCCTTCAGTAGGTGAGTGGATAGATAAACTAGTACATCCAGAAAATGGAATACTATTCAGCACTAAAAAGAGCTATCAAGCCATGAAAAGACATGGAAAACAGTTAAGTGTATATTACACAGAGAAAGAAGCCAGTCTGAAAAGGCTACATACTGTGATTCCAACTATAAGACATTTTGGAAAAGGCAAAAGTGTGGAGATTAATAAAAAGGTCAGTAGTTGACAGGGGTTGGGGGAGAAGAACGGATGAATTTGTAGAGCACAGAGAATTTGGGGGGCAGTGGTACTATCATGTATGATTCTGTATTGGTGGATATGTACATACATTATAAATTTATCCAAACCCATAGAATATGTGAACTATGTGAACTATGGTCTTTGGGTGATAATGATGTGTCAATGTAGGTTCATCTTTGTAACAAATGAACCACTCTGGTGGGAGATGTTGATAACAGGGGAGGTTATGCATGTGTGGTGGCAGCAGGTAGGTGAGAAATCTCTGTACCTTCCCCTCAGTTTTGCTATGAACCTAAAACTGCTCTAAAAATAAAATCTATTAAAAAATGAAAGAAGGGCTTCCCTGGTGGCGCAGTGGATAAAAATCTGCCTGCCAGTGCAGGGGACACAGATTTGAGCCCTGGGCGAGGAGGATCCCACATGCCACAGAGCAACTGAGCCCGTGCGCCACAACTACTGAGTCTGTACTCTAGAGCCCACGAGGCACAACTACTGAAGCCCATGCGCCTAGAGTCCATGCTCTGCAACAAGAAAAGCCACCGCAATGAGAAGCCTGCAACGAAGAGTAGCCCTCGCTCGCCACAAGTAGAGAAAGCCCGCGTGCAGCGATGAACACCAAATGCAGCCAAAAATAAAAAAATAAATTTATTTTTAAAAAAGTATAAAAAAATGAAACAAACTCGGAAAAATACACTATACTAGTTATGTTTTCTTTTGAATTTTATTTTATTTTTTTATACAGCAGGTTCTTATTAGTTATACATTTTATACATATTAGTGTATACATGTCAATCCCAATCTCCCAATTCATCCCCCCACCACCCCCGCACCACTTTCCCCCCTTGGTGTCCATACATTTGTTCTCTACATCTGTGTCTCTATTTCTGCCCTGCAAACCAGTTCATCTGTACCGTATTTCTAGGTTCCACATATATGCGTTAGTATACGATATTTGTTCTTCTCTTTCGGATTTTACTTCACTCTATATGACAGTCTCTAAATCCATCCATGTCTCTACAAATAACCCAATTTTGTTCCTTTTTAAGGCTGAATAATATTCCACTGTATATATGTACCACAACTTCTTTATTCATTCGTCTCTTGATGGGCATTTAGGTTGCTTCCATGACCTGTCTATTGTAAATAGTGCTGGAGTGAACATTGGAGTGCATGTGTCTTTTTGCATTATGGTTTTCTCTGGGTATATGCCCAGTAGTGGGATTGCTGGGTCATATGGTAATTCTATTTTTAGTTTTTTAAGGAACCTTCATACTCTTCTCCATAGTGGCTGTATTTTTTTTTTTTTTTGCGGTACGCGGGCCTCTCACTGTTGTGGCCTCTCCCGTTGCGGAGCACAGGCTCCAGACGCACAGGCTCAGCGGCCATGGCTCATGGCCCAGCCGCTCCATGGCATGTGGGATCTTCCCGGACCGGGGCACGAACCTGTGTCCCCTGCATAGGCAGACGGACTCTCAACCACTGTGCCACCAGGGAAGCCCCATAGTGGCTGTATTAATTTACATTTGCACCAATAGTGCAAGAGGGTTAATTAGTGATGTTGAGCAGCTTTTCATGTGCTTCTTGGCCATGTGTCTGTCTTCTTTGGAGAAATGTCTATTTAGGTCTTCTGCCCATTTTTTGATTGGGTTGTTTGTTTTTTTTTTTGTGGTACGCGAGCTGCGCACTGTTGTGGCCTCTCCCGTTGCAGAGCACAGGCTCCGGACGTGCAGGCTCAGCGGCCTTGGCTCACTGGTCCAGCCGCTCCATGGCATGTGGGGTTTTCCCGGACCGGGGCACAAACCCATGTCCCTTGCAACGGCAGGCGGACTCTCAACCACTGCGCCACCAGGGAAGCCCTGGGTTGTTTGTTTTTTTGATACTGAGCTGCATGAGCTGTTTATATATTTTGGAGATTAATCCTTTGTCCGTTGATTCATTTGCAAATATTTTCTCCCATTCTGAGGGTTGTCTTTTCGTCTTGTTTATGGTTTCCTTTGCTGTGCAAAAGCTTTTAAGTTTCATTAGGTCCCATTTGTTTATTTTTGTTTTTATTTCCATTACTCTAGGAGGTGGATCAAAAAAGATCTTGCTGTGTTTTATGTCAAAGAGTGTTCTTCCTATGTTTTCCTCTAAGAGTTTTATACTGTCCAGTCTTACATTTAGGTCTCTAATCCATTTTGAGTTTATTTTTGTGCATGGTGTTAGGGAGTGTTCTAATTTCATTCTTTTATATGTAGCTGTCCAGTTTTCCCAGCACCACTTATTGAAGAGACTGTCTTTTCTCCATTGTATATCCTTGCCTCCTTTGTCATAGATTAGTTGACCATAGGTGTGTGGGTTTATCTCTGGGCTTTCTATCCTGTTCCATTGATCTATATTTCTGTTTTTGTGCTAGTACCATATTGTCTTGATTACTGTAGCTTTGTAGTATAGTCTGAAGTCAGAGAGTCTGATTCCTCGAGCCCCCTTTTTTTCCCTCAAGAGTGCTTTGGTTATTCAGGGTCTTTTGTGTCTCCATACAAATTTTAAGATTTTGTTGTTCTAGTTCTGTAAAAAATGACATTGGTAATTTGGTTGGAATTGCTTTGAATCTGTAGATTGCTTTGGGTAGTATAGTCATTTTCACAGTGTTGATTCTTCCTATCCAAGGACATGGTATGTCTTTCCATCTGTTTGTATCATCTTTAATTTCTTTCAGTAGTGTCATCTCATTTTCTGCATACAGGTTTTTTGTCTCCCTAGGTAGGTTTATTCCTAGGTATTTTATTCTTTTTGTTGCAGTGGTAAATGGGAGTGTTTTCTTAATTTATCTTTCAGATTTTTCATCATTAGTGTATAGGAATGCAAGAGATTTCTGTGCATTAATTTTGTATCCTGCAACTTTACCAGATTCATTGATTAGCTCTAGTAGTTTTCTGGTGGCATCTTTAGGATTCTCTATGTGTAGTACCATGTCATCTGCAAACAGTGACAGTTTTACTTCTTCTTTTCCAATTTGGATTCCTTTATTTTTCTTCTCTGATTGCTGTGGCTAGGAATTCCAAAGCTCTGTTGAATAATAATGGTGAGAGTGGACATCCTTGTCTTGTTCCTGATCTTAGAGAAAATGCTTTCAGTTTGTCACCATTGAGAAAGATGTTTGCTGTGGGTTTGTCGTATATGGCCTTTATTATGTTGAGGTAGGTTCCCTCTATGCCCACTTTCTGGATAGTTTTTTATCATAAATGGGTGTTGAATTTTGTTGAAAGCTATTTCTGCATCTATTGAGATGATCATATGGTTTTTATTCTTCAGTTTGTTAATATGCTGTATCACATTGATTGTTTTGCCTATATTGAAGTATCCTTGCATCCCTGGGATAAATCCCACTTGATCATGGTGTATGATCCTTTTAATGTGCTGTTGGATTCTGTTTGCTAGTCTTTTGTTGAGGATTTTTTCATCTATATTTATCAGTCATATTAGTCTGTAATTTTCTTTCTTTGTCATATCTTTGTCTGGTTTTATCAGGGTGATAGTGGCCTCATAGAATGAGTTTGGGAGTGTTCCTCCCTCTGCAATTTTTTGGAAGAGCTTGAGAAGGATGGTTGTTAGCTGTTCTCTAAATGTTTGATAGAATTCACTTGTGAAGCCATCTGGTCCTGGACGTTTGTTTGTTGGAAGATTTTTAATCACAGTTTCGATTTCACTACTTGTGATTGGTGTGTTCGTATTTTCTATTTCTTTCTGGTTCAGCCTTGGAAGGTTATATCTTTCTAAGAATTTGTCCATTTCTTCCAGGTTGTACATTTATTGACATAGAGTTGCTTGCAGTAGTCTCTTAGGATGCTTTGTATTTCTGCAGTGTCTGTTGTAACTTCTCCTTTTTCTTTTCTAATTTTATTGATTTGAGTCCGCTCCCTCTTTTTCTTGATGAGTCTGGCTAATGGTTTATCGATTTTGTTTATCATCTCAACAAACGAGCTTTTAGTTTTATTGATCTTTGCTATTGTTTTCTTCGTTTCTATTTCATTTATTTCTGCTCTGATCTTTATGATTTCTTTCCTTCTAGTAACTTTGGGTTTTGTTTGTTCTTCTTTCTCTATTTCCTTTAGGTGTAAGGTTAGATTGTTTATTTGAGATTTTTCTTGTTTCTTGAGGTAGGCTTGTATTGCTATAAACTTCCCTCTTAGAAGTGCTTTTGCTGCATCCCATAGGTTTTGGATTGTTGTGTTTTCATTGTCATTTGTCTCTAGGTATTTTTTTTTTTTTTTTTGTGGTATGCGGGCCTCTCACTGCTATGGCCTCTCCCATTGTGGAGCACAGGCTCCGGACACTCAGGCTCAGCAGCCGTGGCTCACAGGCCCAGCCACTCTGCGGCATGTGGGATCTTCCCAGACTGGAGCACGAACCCGTGTCCCCTGCATCGGCAAGTGGACTCTCAACCACTGCGCCACCAGGGAAGCCCTCTAGGTATTTTTTGATTTGCTTTTTGATTTTCTTCAGTGATCTCTTGGTTATTTACTAACGTATTGTTTACCCTCCATGTGTTTGGTTTTTTTTACGTTTTTTTTCCCCTGTAATTGATTTCTAATCTCATAGTGTTGTGGTCCGAAAAGGTGCTTTATATGATTTCAATTTTCTTAAATTTATTGAGGCTTGATTTGTGACCCAAGATGTGATCTATCCTGGAGAATGTTCCGTGTGCATTTGAGAAGAAAGTGTAATCTGGTGTTTTTGGATGGAATATCCTATAAATATCAGTTAAATCTGTTTGGTCTATTGTGTCATTTAAAGCTCTGTTTCCTTATTAATTTTCTGTTTGGATGATCTGTCCATTGGTGTAAGTGAGGTGTTAACGTCCCCCACTATTATTGTGTTACTGTCGATTTCCTCTTTTATAGCTGTTAGCAGTTGCCTTAGGTACTGAGGTACTCCTATGTTGGGTGCATATATATTTATAATTGTTATATCTTCTTCTTGGATTGATCCCTTGATCATTATGTAGTGTCCTTCCTTGTCTCTTGTAACATTTATTTTAAAGTCTGTTTTATCTGATATGAGTATTGCTACTCCAGCTTTCTTTTGATTTCCATTTGCATGGAATATCTGTTTCCATCCCCTCACTTTCAGTCTGTATGTGTCCCTGGGTCTGGCGTGGGTCTCTTGTAGACAGCATATAGATGGGTCTTGTTTTGTATCCATTCAGCAGTACTCTGTCTTTTGTTTCGAGCATTTAATCAATTCACATTTAAGGTAATTATCGATATGTATGTTCCTATTACTGTTTTCTTAATTGTTATGGGTTTGTTTCTGTAGGTCCTTTTCTTCTCTTATGTTTCCCACTTAAAGAAGTTCCTTTAGCATTTGTCGTAGAACTGGTTTGGTGGTGCTGAATTCTCCTAGCTTTTGCTTGTCTGTAAAGCTTTTGATTTCTCCATCGAATGAATGAGATCCTTGCGGGGTAGAATAATGTTGATTGTAGGTTCTTCCCTTTCATCACTTTAAATATATCATGCCACTCCCTTCTGGCTTATAGAGTTTCTGCTGAGAAATCAGCTGTTAACCTTATGGGAGTTCCTTGTATGTTATTTGTCATTTTTCCCTTGTTGCTTTCAATAATTTTTCTTTGTCTTTAATTTTTGTCAATTTGATTACTATGTGTCTCGGCGTGTTTCTCCTTGGGTTTTTCCTGCCTGGGACTCTCTGCGCTTCCTGGACTTGGGTGGCTATTTTCTTTCCCATGTTAGGGAAGTTTTTGACTATAATCTCTTCAGATATTTTCTCGGGTCCTTTCTCTCTCTCTTCTCCTTCTGGGATCCCAGTAATGCAAATGTTGTTGCGTTTAACGTTATCCCAGAGGTCTCTTAGTCTGTCTTCATTTCTTTTCATTCTGTTTTCTTTATTCTGTTCTGAGGCAGTGAATTCCACCATTCTGTTTTCCAGGTCACTTATCCGTTCTTCTGCCTCAGTTATTCTGCTGTTGATTCTTTCTAGTGTATTTTTCATTTCAATTATTGTATTGTTCATCTCTATTTGTTCTTTAATTCTTCTAGTTGTTTGTTCTTTAATTCTGCTAGGTCTTTGTTAAACATTTCTTTCATCTTCTCAATCAGTGCCTCCATTCTTTTTCCGACGTCCTGGATCATCTTCACTATCGTTATTCTGAATTCTTTTTCTGGAAGGTTGCCTATCTCCACTTCATTGAGTTGTTTTTCTGGGGTTGTGTCTTGTTTCTTCATCTGGTACATAGCCCTCTGCCTTTTCCTCTTGTCTGTCTTTCTGTGAATGTGTTTTTTGTTCCAGAGGCTGCAGGATTGTAGTTCTTCGTGCTTCTGCTCTTTGCCCTCTGGTGGAAGAGGCTATCTAAGAGGCTTGTACAAGTTTCCTGATGGGAGGGACAGGTGGTGGGTAGAGCTGGGTGTTGCTCCGGTGGTGGGCAGAGCTCAGTAAAACTTTAATCTGCTTGTCCGCTGATGGGTGCGGCTGGGTTCCCTTCCTGTTGGTTGTTTGGCCTGAGGCGACCCTGGCCTGGAGCCTACCTGGCTCTTTGGTGAGGCTAATGGTGGACTCTGGGAGGGCTCATGCCAAGGAGCACTTCCCAAAACTTCTGCTGCCAGTGTCCTTTTCCTCATGGTGTGCCACCGCCACCCACCGCCTCTGCAGGAGACCCTCTGACACTAGCAAGTAGGTTTGGTTCAGTCTTGTATGGGGTCACTGCTCCTTCCCCTGGGTCCCGATGCGCACACTACTTTGTGTGTGCCCTCCAAGAGTGGAGTGTCTGTTTCCCCCAGTCCTGTTGAAGTCCTGAAATCAAATCCCGCTAGCCTTCAAAGTCTGATTCTCTAGGAATTCCTCCTCCTGTTGCTGGACCTCCAGGTTGGGAAGCCTGACATGGGGCTCAGAAACTTCACTCCAGTGAGTGGATTTCAGTGGTATAAGTGTTCTCTAGTTTGTGAGTCACCCACCCAGCAGTTACGGGATTTTATTTTATTTTGATTGTGCCCCTCCTACCATCTCATTGTGGCTTCTCCTTTGTCTTTGGATGTGTGGTATCTTTTTTGGTGTGTTCCAGTGTCTTCTTGTCGATGATCGTCAGCAGTTAGTTGTGATTCCGGTGCTCTCATGATGGGGAGTGAGCGCATGTCCTTCTATTCCACCATCTTGAACCATGACTCCAGTTAAGTTTTTTAAGATCTTAAGTTAATATAAACCGTTTTCAATACAAGTTATCTAAAACAGGTTAATAAATATATATAATTTAAATTAAATTACTTATTTTATGCCATTTTCATTGTAATTCATGTTCACTGTGGAAAACATTTGACCAACAGTGTAATATAGAATCAAGTAAAATTACCTGTAGCCCCCAAAACAGTAAACAACCACTGTTAATATTTTTAACAACCACTGTATTTAACAAAATCAAGCCACTTATATTTTTTCTGAACCTATTCGTAAACTTGTTATTTATTTGTGCCTTTTATAATTGCACATATTCTTGAGTATTTTTCCTCCTTAAATTATATATATATATATATATATATATATAACAAGTACAGTGAACATGTAATTGACCTGTAAAAATGAAAGGAAGAACCTAAAGTAATTAACAATTTTTAACCTACCTGCAAAAGGCTATACTGGGACTGCCTTGAGTAAATCAAATATATGGTCAATCTAATATAATATTTTTTCATAATGTTAGATAATTATACCGCTGCTATTGTCAATAGCTACATAGAATTTTGCACTGATAGTTAATGGTTTACTTCAACATTCATATATATTTAGATGTTTATTGTATTTCACATATTTTTAACAGAAATTTTTATTACTTAAAATGCTATCTGTTTTTAATGTTCATTTCTTAAAATAGATTCCCAGAAGTATAAATACTATATCAAAGTTTAAAATGTATTTGGAGTACTTAATGAATTTGGTCAAACACATTACAAAAGATATATTGTTGCTATTTTTACTTTCTTATTTTAACATATTTCAACTTTAATACTTATAATATGGCATTAAATAGCAGGTATAACCCAAAATAGTTGGCTCCTCCAGTGTATCTTTGACAGAAATTTATGCTTATTTTTACAATTGTCTTTTTTTATTAAAAAAATCATCTAACAGGTACATCTTCAAAAGTAAATTTGTTAATGGTCAATTTTGACATAAAAATTTTACTTGACTATTATCTAAAATATACATATTTTCTGGCCAAGCTAAATCAAATTAAATGTGAATTAAATTAGTGTTTGAACAAGCTTGAAAAATCTTATCCTAGGATAATTTATAAACTAATAAATTAAGAATATCCAACTCCTTTAGGCTTCCTCATTCTAACTTATTGCATGTAGTATCTTCACTTTTGGTGAGCTTTTCATAGGAATTGCACAGTTATTTTAGAAGAAGATGAAGACCATATTAAAAGTATTGACACATTTTCACTCTGAGTGGTTGAAGCATAACATATTGTCCTGTGAACTAAAAGAAGTTATAAAGATTATGAAATGCAGGCTACAGTCCATGACTCTAAATAGCTTAGAAACTTTTCTACATTTTTTTATTCCAACTGATTACTCATACATTATAAAGCTGAAAATGTATGTCCAAAAAGGATCCAAAATTTAATGCTAATACACCTACCTGAGCTGACAGTTTTCTGCTGCTGGAAAGTTTGAGTTATAGTGTTTGCTAGAGGTGGTATTCATCTAAACTCTTATCACCATTTTGGCAGTTATACTTACAGTGTCTGTATAAGTAAAATATATCTCCCCAGTGGAAAAGGAAACTAGAATTAATTAGGCCACATTGAATTCCTTTCACCAAACTGGGCACGTTCTCGTGATAATTGGTCATTTTTTTTAGGAAGTGGCATCAACTTAAAAACATGGTATATTAAATTAAAAAAAATAATATTGCATTTATACTTTCTTTTTGATTGTCATGCTGTCTATATGTTCATATAAGATCCCACATCTGAGGTGAAGTTTGCTGGGGACTTCCCTGGCGGTCCAGTGGTTAAGACTTTGCCTTCCAGTGCAGTAGGTCCAGGTTCAATCCCTGGTCGGGGTTAAGACTTTGCCTTCCAATGCAGTGGGTGCGGGTTCAATCCCTGGTCGGCGAGCTGAGATCCCACATGCCTCACGGCGGAAAAACCAAAACATAAAAGAGAAGCAGTATTGTAACAAATTCAATAAAGACTTTAAAAAATGGTTCACATCAGTCAATCAGTCAGTCAATAAATAAAGTGAAGTTTGCTAAAAGAATAATAATAAATGATAAAATTAACAAATGCTGTGTAGATTTAGTAAAATATTTTTTAATTGAGGAAGTGAAAAGTCACATTCATTGCTTTATAATCTTTGTGTGTTTTGTGTTTCACTATTCAGTTTCTTTAGTGTAAGAACATAGAACTTTTGAGCCTCCATTTACCCCTGAGCTGCTGGGCTTTCGAATGCAACAGTGTGAGGCAAGAGATCCAGTATAGGATAAACATCATATTACTTTTTTTTTTTTTTTTTTGCCGTACGCGGGCCTCTCACTGTTGTGGCCTCTCCCGCTGTGGAGCACAGGCTCTGGACGCGCAGGCTCAGCGGCCATGGCTCACGGGCCTAGCTGCTCCGCGGCATGTGGGATCTTCCCAGACCGGGGCACGAACCCGTGTCCTCTGCATCGGCAGGCAGACTCCCAACCACTGCGCCACCAGGGAAGCCCCATCATATTACTTTTGAAGCACATTTTCATGGTAGGGAATATTAAGTATCTGTTTTTCAAGTTGCATGTAATGTGCCCTTTTAAAAGATGGATATCTTTGGAGCAGAGATATGTGGTAGTGTAACTGATTTAGGGCAGGTGTGTACGTAGAAAATGCTGGCTATTTCTAAAATTGTTTTTTTTTAAAGAAACAAGGTAGTCATGGATTTGTATATAAGAAAAGATTAGGATGGACTCCCTGAATATCCAGTTGAACTGTTGAGTTACCCAATCAGGGTGGATTTGGGCTGCAATTACCCAGGTGCCATTTCTTTCCCAGGGAGATTGAAAGAAAAGATGATGTCCAGCTAGGACCTTGGGTATAGTTTCCTAAATTGTCTTTCTGAGCTACATTGAAGACTTAAGCTATATGAATAATAAATAGTAGTAACTTTTACCTAGAGACTTAGGATCGTTCAAGAGCAAAGAGACACAACATGATCATCCATCTAAGAAGAGCGTGAGGAGCAGTTGTGAATACCAGGACGATGGGTCAGCATAGTAGCAGAGAGGGTTTGGTGGATCAGCCCCCCACCCTTGTCCCCTCCTTTAATTCCTTTCCCACTGCCACCACCAGGAGAACTTTGACCTATGTATTGGAGAATGTAGATGATCCAAAGGAGAATAATTGTTTTCTGAACTCTTTGTTCTTGTCTTGCGTTCCCAAATGGATGGTAGGTTCCTTAATGCTTACTATGTTCCAGCTCCATCAGTTAATATCTAATACACATTTATCATTAAACACACAGGACAACCTTATGAAGTTAGAATACTATTATTTTCCTCACTTTCCTAATAAGGAACTGCTGTATAATGGAGTTAATGGATTTGCCATGCATCTTAGAGTGTATAAGTGGTGCAGTAGGTCTGTACCTTCTTCTGGGCAGAGACTGTGTGTGTCTGGGGCCCATACTACACCCAGCATAGTGGTCTGTACGCAGTAGTGGCTCAATTAATTTCTGTTGCTCTAATAAAAAATAATACATTTTCATTCATTCATCAAAAATGTATTCTACCACTGAATGAGACACTGTCCTAGGCACAGCTTGTTTTTTTTAACAGCATAGTTTTTGTCCTGTGTGAGTATGTACAGCAATTTGTGAGTAGCATTAGTCTAGAGGTGGAGAGATGGTAAACAAATGCAGGAAATAGCTGTTATAAGAGAGTTTTTCATAATATTCAACATGGTCACGTGGGGAGATACATAACTGTGCCTGGAGAGTAGGGTGGCATCAGGAATGTTGCTGAGAAAAGGCAGTGATGAAATGGATCTTGAAGAATAAATGAAGATTATCAGGAGATGATGGGGTGGGTGGGCTAGGCAGCAGCATGCTTGGTAGAGGAAATTGCAGGTAGACAGGCAGAAAGGTGTGTTAGAGCATAGCACATTTGGAGAAATAAAGTAATTGCACTGACTATTTAAATTGTCCTTTAAAATCGTGCCTGATACAGATGTACTTTAGGATTCTGGAATTTCTGAAAAGGAGAAAAATGCTTTATGAATGCAATAATCACCTGGATGCAAGGAAAGGAAACAAGGGAGAGATGCTTAAAAAGCCTCAGAAAGCTGCTCCAGATCTGGTGACAGACGAGTCTCAATATGTAGGAGGCCTGACATTCTTCCTCTTTGTACTGGGTTGGCAATTTAAAACTGTACTTTTTGAGGTAGGATTGTCTCAAAGGAAGGGGCATGGGGCCCTTTGACGAGTTAACATGAAATGTGTCCTTAATTTCAGGGAACCACATGGAAAGTTATTGGAAAGGTGAGCATTATATTTTTAAATAATTGCCCTGAAGTGGTCAATTACATGTTTCTGAGTAGCAACATCTGTTAGTAGGAAAATAAAGATCAAGTTACCAGTCTCTCGAATGTACCCTTAAGTGATGAGTAAACAGATTAAGGCATTTTATAAAATATATCGTGCATTTGGCGGTGACATTTTGTTGTATAGGATTAATCCAACAAGGCAGAAACAAAGAAATGACCTTTCCAATTTTTACTATTTTTACACCATTTTTATAGTTCTGCAGGTGTTTGGTAGAAAGAGCCTTGGAGTTAGAGGGACTGCATGCATGGATGAGTTATTTAATATCTCCTATCTGTTTTCTCAATTATAAAACAATAAAAATATCTCTCTCACATGGGTTTGAGGGGATTAAATGAATTAATATATGAAAGCACCTGTCTCAAAAGTCTCACATCTAGTAGTGGTTTAACAAATGCTCATTTTCTTCCTTCTATCTGTTATTGATCTGTTTTCAAGGTAAGTATAATGTAACTCCCACTGTAAATGTAAATTACTCAGTCATGCCCAGTAGGCACTCAGTGTATATTTGATGCCTCATGAAATCTGTTGTAGGTTTTCTCATTTTTTTTGTCAGTGGGGCTCAAATTTTTGGAAGGAAATCTTTGCCTAATTGGCCTCTGGAAAGTTCTGGTGCTGGTGTTTTGATTATGCCCATATTAGTATGGGGAAAGCTTTATGACAGAAACAAACCCCTAATGCAGCAGGCATCATATGAACCCATCTAGTATTAATCAGTACAAGAGAATTCACAGATGACATCTAAAAGGAAGAGAAAGGACATATGATAGGCCCCAGGGGAGATGTAGATGTTCTGGCTACTTTGAAAACTAGCACATTCCCAAATGACTTGAGTCAGACGTCAGTCTTTTAGCCAGATACATTGTTATTTTATTTTTGAATGGGTAACACACACTGTCATGGATCAAAATCCACAAAGCACAAATGTTATATAGGAAAAAAATTGCCTCCTACCCCTCTACTCCAGATAACCAGTTTCCCTACCTGGAGGCAGTCCCCTTTACTGATTTCTTGAGTATGCTTCAGAGAAAATTAAATACCTACTAGCAAACATACTTCCTTCTTTTTTTTTTTTTTTTTAACAAATGGTAGTATACTAGGCACACTCTTCTGCACCTTGAATTCTTTATTGAAAAACACAACTGAGGGATCAATTTATATGGATACAGAAATTACTCTGAGATTTGCGACTGAGAAAGGATGTAGACCCTAGAATCTGTGACACCACATGAGCACTTCTTACTTCCTGTCTCAGTAGTATGGCATACCTGAATCCTCCCAGGACTTGTCTTCACATTGTCATAAATACACATTTATTGATTAGGTTATTTATTTATTGGTCTAATCTACCCCAGAGAGAACTTAAAAAAAATAGTAGAAGCCATCTTAAGGGTACCAGTTTGGCTGCACAATACCCTCTTACACTTTTTTTGGAGCCACCAACACCGCTGTATGTAATCTGTCCAGTTTATCTGGGAAAAAAAATTCCTGGTATAGTGGGTATTTTATACTCAAATATTTGTAGAAGGACTTTTGTGATTACAGTTCTCTGTTCAGCCATTGAGTCTCTAGGGACAAAGAAAACTTTCCCTCACAGACACAAGACACTGCCAGATGCTGATTGCTTCTACCATTCACAGGGTCACTGAGAAGCCAGGCCCTCCTGGTTTGCATTCTTAGGAAGGCAGAAATTCCAGGTGGAATCACGGCCATGAAGTGTTGTCATAGAGAGTTTGAGTTCTGCACTGTCATAGCAAGCAAACCTTAGAAGGAGAGACTCAGGGATTTTATTACATGTTTAAGGAACCATTTTTCCAAGTGGAATGGTGAATATAGGCAGATTTCAAAAACATGTGGTGGGGTGGGGGGTGGGAATAAACCTAATCAGTCACTTGCATATGTATATGGCATGTTGTCCGTGAAATTCAGTCTAGACAGCATTCCTTAAGTATCTACTGTGCACCAGATCCTGTGCTAGGTCATGGGGATATAGAAACAAATAAAGCGCACTTTTGAATATATAATAGAGCAAGATGTGATAATCTAGCTTAAGCCCACACCAGGTTGAGTGAGATCAACTTCTCTAAAAGTCAGCCAAAAGATATGTCACAAATGTGATCATTATGAAGCTGACTCTTAAGAGGTGAATGGAAGCTCTCAGAGAATCAAATTAGGAATAGGATAAACAAAACAAAAACTTATTAATCTACATTAGAGTATAACAAGCTGAGGTCAGGGATCTATGGGAGGTCAAAGGGCTAGTACTTAACTCACCTTGAAGAAGAAAGCAGTTCCTGGGGAAGGTGATACTTGAGCTATGACTTTAATAACAAGTAGATGTTTAAGCAAAAAAGTAAAGTGCCTTCTGGAGAGCAAATGCAAAAAGCAAGACTTTAGAGGCATGATAGAGTATTGGGATTTTGGATAATTTCAAGTAGTTCTTAATGAGATTCAGGGTGAGCAAGCATCTGGGAAAATAGTAGAGATTGGAGTGACTGGGTTGCCATGGACCTTGCACAAACCACAAAGAGTGGGAGGCCAAGTTGATTTGATCTCTATTGGATGAAAGCTATAGTAATTTACCTTCCAACAGTTGATGTGAAAAAAAATATCAGTTATTGACTTTAAACAACAACAACTAATCACCATAAGTGTCGGAAAGTAGTTACCTCGGGGAAGCCTAGAGTCAGGAAGTCACATGTCATGCAATACTAGTTGTCTCTTTTTCCCTTTACTTTTTTTTTTTTTTTTAATTTAATTAATTTATTTATTTTTGGCTGTGTTGGGTCTTCACTGCTGTGTGTGGGCTTTCTCTAGTTGTGGCGAGGGGGGCTACTCTTCGTTGTGGTCCGTGGGCTTCTCATTGTGGTGGCTTCTCTTGTTGCGGAGCACAGACTCTAGGCGCGCAGGGTTCAGTAGTCATGGCACACAAGCTCGGTGGTTGTGGCTCACGGGCTGTAGAGCACAGGCTCAGTAGTTGTGGCACATGGGCTTCGTTGCTTTGCAGCATGTTGGATCTTCCCTGACCAGAGTTCGAACCCGTGTCCCCTGCATTGGCAGGCAGATTCTTAACCACTGTGCCACCAGGGAAGCCCTTCCCTTTGATTTTTTTTTTTAATTCAATTTATTTAAACTAAAACAAAAGAAAACAGATCACCTGTTCCCCCATTCTCAGCCCCCAACCTCTGGCAACTACCAATCTGTTCTCTGTATCTGTGACCTTAATTTTTTTTAAATCTATCTATCTGTTTATATTTCATATGTAAGAGAGATCATATGGTATTTATCTGTGTCTGACTTATTTCACCTAGCATTAAGCCCCCTATATCCATCCATGTTGTTGCAAATGGCAAGAGTTTATTCTTTTTATGATGGAATAATATTCCATTGCATATGATATATATATACACACACACACACAGTACAATTTGTTTATCCATTCATCCTTTGATGGACCCTTAGGTTGCTTCCATATCTTGGCAATTGTAAGTAATTCTGCAATGAACATGAGGGTACGTATATCTTTTTTAGTTAATGTTTTCATTTTCTTTGAATAGATGCCAGGAAGTGGAATTGCTGGATCATTTATTTAAACTAAAACAAAAGAAAACAGTTTGATATGATATCAACATATGATAGAACATATGTTGTTCTATTTATAGAACATATGATAGTTCTATTTATAATACTTGAAGGAATTTTCATACCACCTTCCCTTGTGACTGTGTCAATTTACAGTCCCATCAGTAGTGCACAGAGGATCCCTTTTTTCCACATCCTCTCCAACACCTGTTATTTCTGGTCTTTTTGCTAATAGCTATTACAACAGTTGTGAGGTGATTATCTCATTGTAGTTTTGATTTGCATTTCCCTGATGGTTAATGATGTGGAGCATCTTTTCATGTGCCTGTTGGTTATCTGTATGTCTTCTTTGGAAAAATGACTTCAGATTTTCTGCCCATTTTTAAAAGGGGATTTTGTTTTGTTTTGCTTTGCTTTTGAGTTGTATGTATTCCTTATATACTTAGGATATTAGATTCTTATCAGATATATTATTTGAATTTTTTTCTCCCATTCAGTAGGTTGACTTTTTTAATTTTGTTGACGGTGTTCCTTGCAGTGCAGAAGCTTTTTAGTTTGATGCAGTTCCACCTACTTATTTTTTGTTGTGGCTTTTGCTTTTGGTGTCAGATAAAAAAATATTATCACTAAGGCCTATGTCAAGGAGCTTACTGCCTATGTTTTCTTCTAGGAGTTTTATGTTCTCAGGTCTTATATTCAGGTCTTTAATTCATTTTGAGTTAATTTTTGTGTATGGCATAATACAGTGGTTCAGTTTTATTCTTTTTCATATGAACGTCCAATTTTCCCAGTGCCATTTATTGACGAGACTATCCTCTCCCCATTGTATATTCTTAGCTCCTTTGTTGTAAATTACTTGGCCATATATGTGTGCGTCTGTATCTGGTCTCTCTATTCTGTTCCATTGATCTATGCGTTTGTTTTTAATGTGAATACCACGCTGTTTTAATTACTATAGCTTTGTAATATAGTTTGAAATCAGGGACAGTGATGCCTCCAGCTTTGTTCTTCTTTCCACAAACTGCTTTGGATATTTGGGTTCTTTTATGGTTCTGTACAAATTTTAGAATTGTTTATTTCTGTGAAAAATGCCATTGGAATTTTGACAGGGATTGCATTGAATCTCTAGATGGCTTTGGGTAGTATGGACATTTTAACAATATTAGTTCTTCTCATTCATGAGCATGGAGTATCATTCCATTTATTTGTGTTTTCTTTTGCTTTCAATTTCTTTCATTAAGGTCTTGTCATTTTTAGTATTCTTCTTTTTCCTCTGTTTTTCTTCTGTGCCTGACACTCTGAGGTTTCACTGTGGTCAGGCCTTCTGGTAGCATCTAACATGACAGCTCACAGACCAAGACTGAATACAACCAGATCTACAACTCATGTGTCAAGAGAACTTCTCTCACTCAGCAATAGTAAAAAAAAAAAAAGTCCCAGAGAAAAATCTCACTTCTTTGTCCTGGTCACATGCTTGTCTTCACCTAAGCCTCCTGGGCCAAGATATGAAATGCAGTGACTAGCCCATTCAGGTTATGTATCAGGAGTCCAGTGTCAGTTACCAAAAATGTGTAAGTAATAATTCTTGACAAACAAAGACATTACTTCTCAATGAGGTAGATACAGAAAGTCCTCTGAAACTATAACCAAAGGAGGTATTTTTATTCCAGCAAATTCTTGTAAATGTCACAGTATATGTGCATCTATAACATAAGGTGATGAGGGTAGAGTAATAATCAGCCTATGAAATTAACATGTTTGAATTCAGCTCTTCTAGCTCTGAAACAAGCCTCTTTCTCTCTCCCTTGTTTCCTAGCTCTTTGAATGACACTCGTAGATTCTGAAGCCATGCATTGGTTATTTTATTTCCTTTCTTTTCTTCTTCAATCTCCATATTGGATAAATAGTCAATTCCTGTTGACTTTAACTTGGAAATATTTTCTGGCTTATTAAGTTCCGACACATGCTACAACATGGATCATCCTTGAAGACATTATGCTAAATGAAATAAACCAGACACAAGAGAGAAATATTGTATGATTCCTCTTACATGGGGTTCCTAGAATAGTCATACAGACAGAAAGTAGAATGGTGGTTGCCAGGGGCTGAGGGAGGCAGGAATGGGGAATTATGGTTCAATGGATACAGAGTTTCAGTTTGGGAAGATGAAACATTTCTGGAGATAAATGGTGGTGATGGTTGTATAACAATTTGAATGTTCTTAGTGCCACTGAACTGTATACCTAAACATGGTTAAAATGGTAGATTTTATATTACGGATATTTTACCATATTAAAAAATAATCTCTGGCTCCATCTCCCTATTTCTCTCCACTGAACTCTTCTTGGTCCAGGTCACCATCATCTCTCACCTGTACAATTAAAATGGGTTTCTAACTGGTCACTCTGTCTCCAGTCTTTCCCACTTATTGCCCACTGTCAAATTTTACAGACCAGCGTTTCTCAAAAAACATAAATGTAATTTCATCATTCCCTTATACAAATTCTTCAGTACCCTCAGGGAACTCTAACATGGCCTTTTTATGGTTCACAAGGCTCTTTAGGATCTCCCCTGACCCCTGAAGGCTGATACATTGATATCTTCCAAAGTGAAATCTAATTTGGATATGCTCCTTATGGTTTTGCTCCTAGGCTGTTACACTGCCATTTCCTCTTCTGGGATCACATCTTCCAAATGTATGTCCCTACTTTGAGGATAGGGGCTATATCTCACTTATTTTTCATTTATATTCCCACCTCATGGCATAGTGGGCTGGTCCCTGGCAGCAGAATACATACATACTTAAACATAGATACATGCACACATGTATATTTGAAGAATGTTTTAGATTTATTTTTTTAAATAGGTATGAGAATGGGTAAATGCACTTAAGAAAAAAAGCATTCATGGGCTTCCCTGGTGGCGCAGTGGTTGAGAATCCGCCTGCCAATGCAGGGGACATGGGTTCGAGCTCTGGTTCAGGAAGATCCCACATGCTGCAGAGCATCTGGGCCCATGTGCCACAGCTACTGAGCCTGCGCTCTACAGCCCGCGCGCCTAGAGCCGGTGCTCCGCGACGAGAGAGGCCACCGCAATGAGAGGCCCGCGCACCGCAACTAAAAAGAAAGCCCACACGCAGCAACAAAGACCCAGCACAGCCAAAAATAAATAAATTAATTAATTTTAAAAAGAATTAAAAAAAAAACGTTCATTATGAGCAAAAAAAAAAAAAAAAAAGAAATATTTAGTCACATCCTAAGGAAGACACTGGGAAAGGATTGTGGAAGACAGGAATAGGACCTTTGGAGTTTCCTTTCATTCTCAGGATACAACTAAAATCTATTGTTAGAATGCTTCCCGTTATTCAACAAACATTTACTCTGTGCCCCTAGAATGTTAACTGCATAAAAGGAGTAACCTTATCTGTCTATGTGCTGCTGCATCATTATTGTTTAGATAAGTGCCAGGTATGTCTTCTCAATGTGTTCAGTAAATTTGCTGGATAATATGTGCACTGTAGAAAAGAGCAGGTGCAAGGTATTATGGGAGGACACAAAGGTGAATCTTAGTTTCTGTCCTCAGTGTACATTTGATCTAATGGAAGAGTTTACAGTAGATATGATATTTTCTATTTTAGATTTGCTTTGTATATCACTTTATAGAGTAAAAAATAATTATGTTTTAAAAAGTCCACCTAAATTTCCAACACAAACATGTTTTAGTTTCCCATCTGTCGATTGCAGGAATGAATCATGTCAAATATATTGAGATAAAGAAATATGATGGATAGAATAAGTGGAGAACATTGGGCAAGATGGTATTCTTTTTCACAAAATATCGACCATCACAGACCCAGAGGAAACTGAGAAGGGTGATCTTAATTTTTTTTGATAAAAGATTGAAGCCTGAATAAGCCACAAATTGCTTACAAAGAACTTCAGAGTAAAATAATTTTGCCCATTGCTTCAAGTGCTATCACAGATCACTCTTCCCCATGGCTGGTATGCATGTTTCAGCTCATTTCTTACCATTATAAATAATTCATTAGACGCTATATGTAATTCACAATCTTTTCTGAAGATTGGAAGTCACAGGCATGCCCATGCCTCATGGTTCCAGCTATTTGTAAGTGTTGTTTTTAAATGCTAAGGATATGGTTCAGTAAATTATTAGAAGCATATTAATTAGCTGTTTTTCATTAGGCAGTATTGCAAGAAAGATCAGCAACAAAATGTTAACTGGTAGAAAATCTGATTTATTGCATATCTTATAAAACAAAACCAAACAAAATTTGGTACAAGTTCATAATCTCTGATGCATTAATTAATTCTGTTATTCACTAATGAACTCTAATATTAATAAATTAACTTATGCATAACGAATATTGGATCATGAAATGCTATTTCTGTGTTTAACTTTTTGCCTTGTCTCAAGAATTCAGAATTGGCATAAACATTAGCTGTCCTCTTGTCCAATCTACTCATTTAAGAATGACACAGCTGAGGCCCAGAGATGAGACAGAATGTAACTTGCCCAAGATTGCATTTCTAAATATTTGGGGGAAGAAAAAAAACAAAGGCAAAATCATTGAATTCAGGTTCCCTGGCATGACTGACTTCCCTCCCTCCCACCTTTTCTTTCCTTTCCTTCCCTTCCGTTTCCTTTCACGTTGTGATTTGATCATTTGCATTAGAACAAACTAGAGGAATTCAAATGTTCAAAATATGTGAAAATTCCAGATTTTTTTCTCAAAATACATTTCCCAAGACCAAGTGCATCAGAATTGCCTAGGGTGCATATTAAAGATAACTGGCTCCGGGCCTTCCCTGGTGGCGCAGTGGTTGAGAGTCCGCCTGCCGATGCAGGGGACGCGGGTTCGTGCCCCGGTCCGGGAAGATCCCACATGCCGCGGAGCGGCTGGGCCCGTGAGCCATGGCCGCTGAGCCTAAGCGTCCGGGGCCTGTGCTCTGTGGCAGGAGGGGCCATGGCAGTGGGAGGCCCGCGTAACGCAAAAAAAAAAAAAAAAAAAAAAAAGATAACTGGCTCCTATAAAAGACTTACAGAATTAGAATACCCATGGTTGACACCCCAAAAATAACATGATTATTAAGCTTATTATGTTTCCAAGGTGATATTTAGTCACTGTTGAGACCCATAGCTCTAAATGAATGTCCTCACTTTTTTTATATCGTCTTCCAGGTCATATGAGCCCTCTTGGCTCCATGGAAGCTGAAACTTACTCTGTTTTGTTCACTGCTGTATTCTAAGCACTCAAGTCTGGTATTACAGTACCCAGCACCAGATGTAAAAATGAATGATTGTATGCCTAAACAAATGGATGAATAAGGAGTGCTAAAGTAACCAATGCTAAGGTAGAATTTTCCAAAGGTTAAAAACATGATTATTATATTAATACAAATATGAACACATTTCAAAGATTTTATTCAACTCATTAATTAATGAAGGGACTAGTAAAATGGTAAAGAAGGTTCTCACAGAATTTAAGGAAGAATTTTATCTAGGCCTCCAGCCAAAACATTTAAGAAAAATAAAAGTATGCTAGAATAAATTTGCTAAGTTAGATACAAAGCTACTTCTTGTCCTTTAGGGAAAAACATTACATTTGGGTTGTCTTTTCTACTACACAGATATCTATAAGTTAACATGTAACTTTATAGTATCTGAGCTCTAATCAAATAACAAATAGAAAAGTCAAATAAAGGTACATTTTTCCTAGGGAATCAAACAATCCTTGTATGGGCCTATTAAACCATACCTACTATGACCCTGAAAGAACACATAGTCAACCTTTTATTTCATTTCCAAGTTTTCAGTGATTTTTCCTAACATCACATTTGGTCATATGCAAAGAAGCGTTATAGTTAAATAGCCTATAAATTATATATGGAAAGGAATTGATTATTATGAAGTAAAATCCCCAAGGAGGAATAGTTATAATTTTAGGTCAAAACTAGAGAGAAAACCAAAATGGGGGTTGGGGGAGATGAGGAGATGGACTTGTGGGAGAGGATAGAATATTATTTTAATCTTCTTGGGGTTGTTTCAACACTGTAGAGGGAGAAAGAGAATATGGCTCCATAATCAGGGAAAATGTTC